>NC_069501.1:1028941006-1029241006 GCF_027579735.1 Bombina bombina
TTTTACGATATGACGAGTCCACAGATTTCATCTTTACTTATGGGATATCGCCTCCTGGTCAGCAGGAGGAGGCAAAGAGCTCCACAGCAGAGCTGCATAAATAGCTCCTCCCCCCCCCCCCCCCCAACCCAGTCATTCGACCGAAGTTAGGAAGAGAAAGGAAAAGCCAAGGAGCAGAGGTGACTGAAGTTTAACAAAAATAAAAACCTGTCTTTATAAAAAACTACAGGGTGGGCCGTGGACTCGTCATAGCGTAAAAGAAACAAATTTATCAGGTAAGCATAAATTTCCTTTTCTTTTACAAGATATGACGAGTCCACGGATTTCATCCTTACTTATGGGATACAATACCAAAGCTATAGGACACGGATGAAAGGGAGGGACAAGACAGGAACCTAAACGGAAGGCACCACTGCTTGAAGAACCTTTCACCCAAAAACAGCCTCAGACGAGGCAAAAGTATCACATTAGTAAAATTTGGAAAAAGTGTGAAGAGACGAACAAGTTGCACCCTTGCAAATCTGTTCAACAGAAGCATCATTTTTAAATACCCATGAAGAAGCCACAGCCCTAGTAGAATGAGCCATAATTCGTTCTGGAGGCTGCTGTCCAGCAGTCTCATATGCAACACGGATGATACTCTTCAGCCAAAAAGAAAGAGAGGTAGCCGTAGCTTTCTGACCCCTACGTTTCCCAGCAAAAACAACAAATAATGAAGATGTTTGACGAAAATCATTAGTCGCCGGCAAGAACTTCAAGGCCCGGACTACGTCTAAATTATGTAACAGACGCTCCTTCTTAGAAGAAGGGTTAGGACACAGGGAAGGAACAACAATTTCCTGATTAATATTTTTGTTAGAAACAACCTTAGGAAGAAAAACAGGTTTGGTACGTACCACCACCTTATCAGAATGGAAAATAAGATAAAGAGAATCACATTGCAATGCCGAAAGCTCAGAAACTCTGCGAGCAGAAGAACTAACAACCAAAAATAAAACTTTCCAAGATAATAACTTAATATCTATGGAATGCATAGGTTCAAACGGAACCCCTTGAAGAACATTAAGAACTAAATTCAAACTCCAAGGAGGAGCAATTGGTCTAAACACAAGCCAGATTCTAGTCAGGGCCTGACAAAAAGATTGAACATCTGCCAGACGCTTGTGTAGCAAAATAGACAAAAGCAGAAATCTGTCCCTTTAAGGAACTCGCCGACAACCCTTTCTCCAATCCTTCTTGGAGAAAAGATAAAATCCTGGGAATCCTAACCCTCAAATAGAAGAACACAGAGGCGCCACCATGGCCCAGTACCACCAAAACAGAGAGAAAAGTATATAGAAGGCACTATATATACTCACAAACATCAAGCACCCAGATGGTGCTAGTGGAGCAGGCTGAAACTTCACAGTAGTCCAGCTCACTGATATGCCTCCAAACAGATCCAGTCGGTGTTCCTTGAGAGCCTAAGATCCTATGCCTAGAAAAGAGAAAGGCAAACCAACATGGCCTAGTATTGTTTGCGCCCAGGGAGAATATAGCCCTAATGGGTATACTCACAGGAAACAAAGCACCTCCAGGTGCAATATCAGCAAGCTGGAACCACAAGTCGCCCAGTAGACAAACCACAGCAAGTAATCCTCAACTTCCAGTAGTATAACGATTGATAGGGGAGGGGTATAAAAATCCCCACAACAGATTATTGGGTCAAAATACCACACAAGCAAGTGTATATAAAAGTAAAAATCTTTAATTTTATTAATCTTTAATTAATTATTAGGCCATGTTGGTTTGCCTTTCTCTTTTCTAGGCATAGGATCTTAGGCTCTCAAGGAACACCGACTGGATCTGTTTGGAGGCATATCAGTGAGCTGGACTACTGTGAAGTTTCAGCCTGCTCCACTAGCACCATCTGGGTGCTTGATGTTTGTGAGTATATATAGTGCCTTCTATATACTTTTCTCTCTGTTTTGGTGGTACTGGGCCATGGTGGCGCCTCTGTGTTCTTCTATTTGCAGTTTCTAACTATCAGGACGACCATCCTTTGACAGAGTGCTGCCGCCGGATAGTGGGACTCGTTTGATGAATGGACTTTAACATACTTATACCTACTGTATAGTTCATTGATCTGGTGTTATATCCTTGTCACTGTGTGCATTGTTTTATGTCTAGGTTCTAGATTACTTACCTTATATGATTTTTTGGCAATTGGGAGGCGCACCCTAAAGGGTGTGGTGTGCATTTGTGTATACCACTCCCCACATTATCATTGGAATCCTAACCCTACTCCATGAGTAGCCCTTGGATTCGCACCAATAAAGATATTTACGCCATATCTTATGGTAAATTTTTCTAGTAACAGGCTTGCGTGCCTGAATCAAGGTAACAATGACCGCATCAGAGAACCCCGCTTAGATAAAATCAAGCGTTCAATCTCCAAGCAGTCAGCTGCAGAGAAATTAGATTTGGATGATGGAAAGGTCCCTGAATGAGAAGGTCCTGCTTCAATGGAAGCTTCCACGGCGGCAGAGAGGACATACCAAGTCCTGCGAGGCCATGCAGGAGCGATTAGAATCACTGAAGCCCTCTCCTGTTTGATCCGTGCAATCACCCGGGGAAGGAGAGCAAACGGTGGAAACTCATAAGCTAGGTTGAACGACCAAGGCATCTATCTGTTCGGCCTGAGGATCCCTGGACCTGTATCTTGGGAGCTTAACATTCTGACGAGACGCCATTAAATCCAATTCCTGTCTGCCCCACCTGAGAATCAGGGTAGCAAAGACCTCCGGGTGGAGTTCCCACTCCCCCGGATGAAACGTCTGTCTGCTCAAAAAATCCGCTTCCCAGTTGTCTACTCCTGGGATGTAGATTGCTGACAGATAACAAGAGTGAGCCTTCACCCACCGAATTATCTTGGATACTTCTGTCATCACCAAGGAACTCCTTGTTCCTCCCTGATGATTGATGTAGGCCACAGTCGTGATGTTGTCCGACTGAAATCGGATTAACTTTGCCGAAGCCAACTGAGGCCAAGCCTGAAGAGCATTGAATATTGCCCTCAACTCCAGAATATTGATTGGAAGTAGAGACTCCGACCGAGTCCACACACCCTGAGCCTTCAGGGAATTCCAGACTGCACCCCATCCTAATAGACTGGCATCCATTGTCACTATCACCCATGAGGGTCTGCGGAAGCACGTCCCTTGGGACAGATGATCCTGTGATAACCACCAAAGAAGAGAATCTCTTGTCTCCTGATCCAGATCTATCTGAGGAGACAAATTTCCATAATCTCCATTCTACTGTCTGAGCATGCTCAGTTGTAGAGGTCTGAGATGAAAACGAGCAAACAGAATGATGTCCATTGCCGCCACCATCAATCCAATTACCTCCATGCACTGAGCCACTGATGGCCAAGGATTGGACTGAAGGGCTCGGCCTGTATTCAGAATCTTTAACTTTGACTTCCGTCAAGAATATTTTCATGGATATAGAATCTATTAGAGTTCCCAGGAAAGGAACTCTTGTCTAGATTCACCTTCCACCCGTGAGTCCTTAGAAAGGACAGAACCATGTCGGTATGAGACTGTCAGTTGGTAAGACAACGCCTAGATCAGAATATCGTCCAGATAAGGCGCCACTGCAATGCCCCATGGTCTGAGAACTGATAGCAGAGACCCTAGAACCTTTGTGAAGATCCTTGGTGCCGTGGCCAGCCTGAAGGGAAGAGCCACAAACTGAAAATGTTTGTCCAGGAAGGCAAACCTTAGGAACTGGTGATGATCTTTGTGGATAGGAATATGCAGATATGCATCCTTTAAGTCCACGGTAGTCATATATTAACCCTCCTGGATCAATGGAAGAATTGTCCGAATAGTCTCCATCTTGAAGGATGGGACTCTGAGAAACTTGTTTAGACTCGAGATCTAAAATGGGTCGGAATGTTCCCTCTTTTTTGGGAACCACAAAAAGATTTGAGTAAAACCCCTGCCCCTGTATTGGAACGGGACAAATTACTCCCATAGTGGAGAGGTCTTTTACACAACGTAAGAACGCCTCTCTTTTTATCTGGTCTACAGACAATCGTGAAAGAAGGAACCTTCCCCTTGGGGAGGAATTTTTTAACTCCAACTGATACCCCTGAGACACAATTTCTAGTGTTCAGGGATCCTGAACATCTCTTATCCAAGCTTGGACAAAGAGAGAAAGTCTGCCCCCTACTAGATCCAGTCCCGGATCGGGGGCCGCCCCTTCATGTTGTCTTGGTAGCAGCAGCAGGCTTCTTGGGTCGTTTACCATTGTTCCAACCCTAGTTAGGTTTCCAGGTGGATTTGGCTTGAGAAAAATGCCCTTCCTGTTTAACAGAAAAGGAATAGGGGATTCCCTTGAAGTTTTGAAAGGAACGAAAATTATTCTGTCGTCTTTGTTTAGCTGTTTTATCCTGAGGAAGGAGGTGACCCTTACCTACCGTAATGTCAGAAATGATCTCCTTCAAGTCAGGCCCAAACAGGGTCTTACCCTTGAAAGGTATCGCCAAGAGCTTTGATTTAGAGGACACATCCATAGACCAAGATTTTAACCATAAGCCTCTGTGCGCTAAAATGGAAAATCCTGAATTATTAGCCGCTAATTTGGCGATCTGAAAGGCGGCACCCGTAATAAAAGAATTAGCCAGTTTAAGGGCCTTAATTCTATCCATTATTTCTTCTAAAAGGAGTCTCAGTCTTAAGGGACTCTTCTAGAGTGTCAAACCAAAAGGCAGCCGCAGTTGTGACTGTTACAATGCAGGCCGTCGGTTGTAATAGAAACCCTTGATGAATATAAAGCTTTTTTTAGAAGACCCTCCAACTTTTTATCCATAGGGTCTTTGAAAACACAACTGTCCTCAATAGGGATAGTCGTACACTTAGCCAGGGTAGAGATAGCTCCCTCCACCTTAGGGACCGTCTGCCAAGAGTCCCGAACGGTGTCAGCTATAGGGTACATTTTTCTAAAAATAGGGGAAGGGGAGAACAGGATACACGGTCTCTCCCATTCCCTTGTAATAATTTCTGAAATTCTCTTAGGAACCGGAAACACATCGGAATAAGAAGGGACCTCTAAGTATTTGTCCATCTTACTCAATGTCTCTGGAGGGACCACAATAGAGTCACAATCGTCCAGCGTCACCAAAACCTCTCGTAGCAAAAGGCAGAGGTGTTCAAGTTTAAATCTGAAGGACATGATGTCCAATTCTGTCTGGGGTAATGCACTTCCTGAGTCAGACAGTTCCCCCTCAGACAGGGCCTCCCTACCCCCCAATTCAGAGCCCTGGGAAGGTTTATCGGAGATAGCTATTAAAGCATCAGAAGTTGCAGGAACCACGTGGGCCTCTGTCCTGCCGCGTTTGCCTTGTAATACTGGCAACTTAGATAAAACTTCTGTAAGAGTGGATGACATAACTGCAGCCATATCCTGCAGAGTAAATGAAGCAGACGCCATTGAAGAACATGGCGTCACCTGTGCGGGCATTAAAGGCTGTGACGCTTGGGGAGAAAGAATTTCATCAGATATATCTTTATTAAAGAAAATTTGTTCTTTACACTGTAAAGCCCTCAATACATGTGGGACAAAGTGTAACAGGGGGTTCCACAATGGCATCTAAACACATGGGACATGTACTTTGTTCAATGTCATCCATGTTAAACTGTGATAACAGAAAAACACAAGCAAACTTGGTCGAGTCAGAATCAGTAATACATATAGAGACTATATTACTGTGTCTTTAAATACTCCCTCTGCACTAACCTCTTTATAGGCAAAAAACAGAGAGAAGCTCTTAATTAACTTAACACACCTTGTGTCGTTAGACTAACTGGCCAAAAAAAAATGAAAAACAACAGACACCTCGCCGCAGCGGCTCCTACCTGCCTTCCCGTGCTCGACCCGATCACCCCTCGTACGGCGCTCCTAAGGTCACTTGTAAACTCTCACAACAAGCGATCTTAGGGGCCGTGAGGAATGCTGCCAGATGGAACCAATGGAGAAAGTAACTGCGCGGAAGCGTGTGAACATCAAGCCCCGCCCATTGTGGGCGTAAATATAAGCTCCTCAAAAAACAAACTGAGAACCGCCATTTACCGGAGTCTTAATAAAGTTAAAAAAACCTGACCTCCGGTATGTACCCCAGCGTCAGCCTTATAAGCCCATATTGTCACCGCAACCAGAACTGCCCACATATTATACAGTGTCTAGCACCATCATACCCCAACACTTCTAGTCTCTCTCAGAACATTAGGGGAATAAACGTTAGATCTCATACTCTTGTATCTGGATGAGGAGTAACATATTGTAGCAGGGAAGCCCTAATTACACGTAGCCCCTGATAGCAAAAATAAAGTACAGTTAAATCTGGGATATGCTGAAGAGCCCCAGAAGTAAAACAAAACTGCACCTACCTCCATGCTGAGGAACAGCATGAAAACTCAGTGTCAAGAGGTCCACTCTTCCTCCTGAGGTCCTGTGAAGATAGAGGGGTCTTAGTTAAATTTCTCTAAGTCCAGCACATTAATGGGAGGCGCAGCAAGGCTAAAACCCCACCAGTTCCCATAGCCCTAAGGCTATAACTGCAGAGGCTGCTCTATAGTAAAACAGTACACATTAGCACCATTTAAAAATAAAAAAACTCTTGATTGAAGAATCTAAACACCTCACTTTACCTCTTCCTATCACTAACACAGGCAAAGAGAATGACTGGGTTGGGGGGGGAAAGGGAGGAGCTATTTATGCAGCTCTGATGTGGAGCTCTTTGCCTCCTCCTGCTGACCAGGAGGCGATATCCCATAAGCAAGGATGAAATCCGTGGACTCGTCATATCTTGTAAAAGAAACAAACATTTGCTGTGATGGAATAAAATATTTATTTTTGTTGCTCTTATAAAGAAGAATTTTCATTAATCAAAAATATAGCGACTTTTTAAAAAATAAATTATTTGGAATATAATATTTCTAAATCACAGTTCTTTTCAGTGCCCATAGATATAATTCAGAAGTGCCCAAGTAAAAGCCTAGATTGCAACTTGTTTTAAAAATAAATAAATAAAGGTAAGGATAGAAACTATCTATAATACTGGTTCCATAATCACACATTTATAGATATATATATATATATATATATACACACACACAGAGAGAGAAAATTTATTTTCATAATCTATTAATTATAGCTAAATTGTATACATTTCAAAATTTAGTATTACCGATTATACAAAAAAAAATTTTTTTACAGCACATCAGTAATGTTTCTAAATATATCTTATAAAAGCAGTTTTTTTTCTAAATCAAGGGTAAATTTCTAACTACACAGCCACTAGTAAATTAAATGTACTTTCTATTGCTCATAATTATACTAAGAGTTGCATAATTACATTTGTTGCCTTATTGTAGTTTGATAATGACTTGCCTATACAATTGTTTTATTATTGCACACTTACTTTAATAATATATATTATTATTGGCTTGCTATTGTTAATGAATTTAATATTTGCCTATAACGTATGACTGACAAGTACTGTTATGGTTAGCCAGAGTTCTCAGATGTCTTAATTTTAATACGTTTGGATACAAATCAGCATCAGTTTTAGTAACAAAATTAATGGGGCAAATAAATGCTTTTGATGAAAGTCAGAATCACAGCTCAGATATGGACTTGGCTGTTGGTGTTCCTCAGGCAGTCCTGGGGTGTTGGACGTTTTGTGGCATGGCTACATGGGTGTTGGACGTTTTGTGGCATGGCTACATTTAAAGACACATTGGTGGGGAGAAGGTGCATCTAGAAAAGTTTAGGGTGGCTTTGTAAATTCACAGTACTCTCACTAGTATAAAACACCATTACACCTTGTTCATATTTATTTATTTCTTACATTTTCTATAGCACACATGGTAAACACAAGTATGTTGCTAATTAACTTTCCCAAAACATCAAAATGTTGGATTCTATACATAGGATATAGAAAGGTCTTGTAAATTTACACCCTCCCCCTCGTTTATTAAAAGGGACAAAAAAAGCTAATATTTATTTCATGATTCAGACAGAGCATACAATTTTAAACATCTTTTCAGGTTACTTATATTATCACATTCGCTTTGTTCTCTTGGTATGCTATGTTGAAGGTGCAGCAATGCAGTACTGGGAGCTAGCTGAACGCATTGTGTGAGACAATTACAGGGAGCACAAATCAAGAGCTTGCTTCCAGGAGTGCATTGCTGCTCCTAAACCTACCTAGGTATGCTTTTCAACAAAGGATGTCAAGGCAAAGTAAATAAGATAATAGAAGTCAATTGGAAAGTTGTTTAAAATTGCATCTTCTGTTTGGATTATGGAAAAAAAAGTTGAGTTTTATGGTCCTTTTAGAAACTCGTAAATAACGTATTTTGCAGAGAAAGAAGAAGCTATGAACCGTGCCACAAAAGCAAATGAGGCTGGAAGTTGCTGCAATGTTCAATGTTGGCTATTTAGAAGAAGAACAAACAAAAAAAAACCACAACCTTGACCTATGTAATAATAGGGAGACACTCCCCTCTCAAATAAGGAGTTGTCTTCTATTGCTACTGTGAAGTGATGAGTTTTTTTAGTTGCAGCTTTAAAAAGGGACACTAAACCCAAATAGTTACTTTCATGATGCAGATAGAGCATGCCATTTTAAGCAACTTTCTAATTTACTCCTATTATCAAATTTTCTTCGTTCTCTTGCTATCTTTATAAAAAAAAAAGAAGGCATCTAAGCTAAGGACCAGACAATTTTTGGTTCAGTGACCTGGACAGCACTTGTTTAACCCCTTAGTGACCAGAACACTTTTCCATTTTCTGTCCGTTTGGGACCAAGGCTATTTTTACATTTCTGCGGTGTTTGTGTTTAGCTGAAATTTTCCTCTTACTCATTTACTGTACCCACACATATTATATACCGTTTTTCTCACCATTAAATGGACTTTCTAAAAATACCATTATTTTCATCATATCTTATCATTTACTATAAAATAATTTATAAAATATGAGGAAAAATGGAAAAAAAAACACACTTTTTCTAACTTTGAACCCCAAAATCTGTTACACATCTACAACCACCAAAAAACACCCATGCTAAATAGTTTCTAAATTTTGTCCTGAGTTTAGAAATACCCAATGTTTACATCTTCTTTGCTTTTTTGTAACTTATAGGGCCATAAATACAAGTAGCACTTTGCTATTTTCAAACCATTTTTTTTCAAAATTAGCGCTAGTTACATTAGAACCCTGATATCTGTCAGGAATACCTGAATATCCCTTGACATGTATATATTTTTTTTTAGAAGACATCCCAAAGTATTAATCTAGGCCCATTTTGGTATATTTCATGCCACCATTTCACCGCCAAATGCGATCAAATTAAAAAAAAACGTTAAATTTTTCACAATTTTAGGTTTCTCACTGAAATCATTTACAAACAGCTTGTGCAATTATGGCACAAATGGTTGTAAATGCTTCTCTGGGATCCCCTTTGTTCAGAAATATGACTTTGGCGTTGCTTTTTGGTAATTAGAATGCTGCTAAATGGCGCTGCGCATCACACGTGTATTATGGCTAGCAGTGAAGGGGTTAATTAGGTAGCTTGTAGGGTTAATTTTAGCTTTAGTGTAGAGATCAGCCTCCCACCTGAAACATCAGACCCCCTGATCCCTCCCAAACATCTCTCTTCCCTCCCCTACCCCACAAATGTCCCCACCATCTTAAGTACTGGCAGAAACTCTGCCAGTACTAAAATAAAAGGAACATTTTGGCTTTTTTGTGCATTTTTTTAGCATATTTACATATGCTTATGTGTAGGATCCCCCTTAGCCCCCAACCTCACTGATCCCCCACCAAACAGCTCTCTAACCCTCCCCCTCTGACTTAATGTGCGCCATCTTGGGTACTGGCAGCTGTCTGCCAGTACCCATTTTAGTGAAAAATATGCTGTTACTATTAAAAAAATGTCCCTTTTCTGTAGTGTAGCTTCCCCCCCCCCCCCAATACCAACCCCCCACCCCTTCCTGATCCCTTAGATGCTTTAAAAAAAATAAGTTTATTATAATTTTTTTACAATTTACTTGTAACTTTTTTCTGTAGTGTAGCGGTTCCCACCCGCTCCCGCCCCGTGCACGCGCGCGCCCCCGGCGATACCGCCCCCCTCTCTGACTAAGAAGCCATCGATGGCCGCCCACCCACCTCCCACTTCAGCTCCCACCCACCAACGAATGCGGCCATCGCTGTCCGGTGCAGAGAGGGCCACAGAGTGGCTCTCTCTGCACCGGAGGGGTAAAAAATGTTATTGCAGGATGCCTCAATATCGAGGCATCCTGCAATAACCGGAAAACAGCTGGAAGTGATCAGGATCGCTTCCAGCTGCTTTCCAAACCGAGGACGTGCAGGGTACGTCCTTGGTCGTTAAGTGACTTTTTTAAGAGGACGTACCCTGCACGTCCTCGGTCATTAAGGGGTTAATGGTGGCTGACATGTATCTACCAATCAGCAAGAACAAGGCAGGTTGTGAACCAAAAATGGGCCGGCATCTAAACTTACGTTCTTGCTTTTCAAAAAAAGATAGCAAGAGAATGAAGAAAATTTGATAATCTGAGTAAATTAGAAAGTTGCTTAAATTGCATGCTCTATCTGAATCATGAAAGAAAATGTGGGTTCCATATCCAGAAATCCTCATTCATTAATTCTATATACAGATGGCAATGAACTTTTGATGAGCAATGAATACATCACCGCTTGGTGGGGGGGGGGGGGGGGGGGGGGGAGGGAAATCTGCACAGGGGGCCGTCAACGGTTGGATTAGTATAATAAAAGACGGAAACTTTTTAACCCTTTCAGGTGTGTTTTTAACACAAGAATTTCATATTTAATGTCTTATAACACTTAGTTTACCATCACTTTAATACGGTGCCTGGTGCATAATATGCAAGATATTGGTAAATGCTGTATCACATCTATAAAGAACTATATAACCTTGTTATTTCACAGGACCAGCTCTATTGTTGCACATGGTCCAAG
This sequence comes from Bombina bombina, assembly GCF_027579735.1. NCBI lineage: Eukaryota > Metazoa > Chordata > Amphibia > Anura > Bombinatoridae > Bombina > Bombina bombina. Next base: position 1,028,952,059 of record NC_069501.1, read on the forward strand.
AGTGCTGTGTGAAAAGAAATGATTCAAGCCAGAGAAGGAATAGATGGTGCCGATTGGCAGAGGGAGAAAGTGCCAAGAAACAAGAGGGGTAAGCACCTTGTTATACAGGATGAAGGATAATCGGTGCTGAATAGGAAAGCATAGAAGCAGTAGCGGACCTACTTAACAGAGGGCCCTGGTGCAAACATTTTTTGCCCCCCACAAAGTAACTCTGTAGTAAGGAACAGTAATAATATTCATGCTGCTCTGTATAATGATTTTAATAGATAGATGAACCTACAACCTGCACTAATAAAAGTCTTCCCTGCATTAGAATTGTACATATTCTGCACATGCCTATGTATAGACTGGTTGATATGAGCCACTTCAGTACCTGGGCCCTGGAGCCACTGCACCTGCTACACCAATGGTAGCTCCGCCCCTGCATAAAAGGCAAGTGGTGCAAAGGCCGTAAGTCAGCGTTTCCCCCCAATTCCAGTCCTCAAAACCCTTAACAGGCCAGATATACATTATATCTGAACTAGATCACAGGTAATCAGCATCACCTAACAGCTGATTATTTCACCTGTGCTCTAGTTTAGATATAATAATTACCTGGCCTATTAAAAGTCCTAAAGACTGGATTTGGGAAACAGGGCTGTGAGTAGTTCTGCAGCAACTTTCATGATCTACAGCAAGAAAAACCTTTCACAACTAAAGCCATAACCCTCCTCCCAACAGCTGTGTCCTAAAGCAACAGCCTAGCTCACCTTTCAGCTATAATTAAAGGGTATTAAATGAAATGCAGACGCTACCACAGAAAGATTTCCCTGGTGTGCAGCAAGGTAGGTTGGGCAGATCACTTCAATTTTTACCTTTTTTTTTTTTTGTTCCTTCAAACTCTTTGGCAGGGGTCTTTAAAGAGATTAAATGTAAAAAGTTACGTGTGCATGGATGAATTTCAATTTAAAATAGAAACTTTTTGCAATATACTTCCAAAAATGCTTCTAGTAAACGTTTTTCTGCAGCAACGCACATATCTTGAGGGCCTTGCACCAGAATTCCAACAAAACACCTTCTCAAGCAACTTTCGGCAAGCGCCTCCAGCAAGCCCAGCCTCGCTTGGAGCATTCGGGGAAGGCTTTCAGGCGAGGTGCTGGGCGTTCACTGAACGCTCAGATGACATCAGTCCCAGCACTTCCAGCTTGCTGGTAATGCTGGGAGTGAGAAGATCAAGCGTCTGAGCATTTCAGCTTCCTATGACTCGGCTTGGGAGCGTTTTTCTTAACGCTCCAAAAACCGTGACGTTTCCCAGCGTTTGCCTGTCAAGGTATATGTGAAGATTTATATATTATATATTTGGCTGTCAGCACCAAATGATTCATTCATTTTTAAGACATTAAATGCTTTGAAGCCCATATTCAATCATCCCCCCATTTCTGTTGATTATACAAAGTCACTTAAAAAGAAATGTTGTAAAAGTTATCTTGGAGGAAGAGCAGAGGTTTATAGCTTGAATTAGGAAAGGACCATTAAACCATTTAAAAAGGCAAAAACTTCAATAAGAGATGGTCAATCTAAATTAGCTATATACTCAGGATATGAAATCAGATATGAGACCCTTTTTCCTGATTAACATAGCTTTTGAAGCTCACAGCCCTGCAGGGGGTAGCAAACAGGGAATGTATGGAGATGACATTCTGGGCATAAGCGAGATAAGCAAGTAAAATTCTGACTGCATAGTGATTAGCATAGACTTGTTAATTACCCCTGCCTGTGTATTGAAGCAATGAAAGTTTGACCAGCAAAAAACACGTTTTAAATTATACTCTTAAATAGCAAAAAAATAGTAAAAAGAGACACTCACTGGTCTTATATAAAAAAAACACTTTACTGTGTGTATATATATAAATATATATATATATATATATATATATATATATATATATATATATATATATATATATCAGGATTTTAAATGCTATTAATTTTGGAATAGTTTGGCAGTATAAATTACTTTGATGTAATATGATATTAGAAATACTGATTTTTCATATTTAAAATAATCAGAATAAATAATGTGACATAATACAGTACATTTGAACATGTAATTCAGTAATATAAAGAAATGATAGCATTTTTAAAATACACATTTTAAAGAAATGTTTTTACGGTCTAGGAATGGTTAAATGAATCAGTTTGTCATGTTGCCCCCCGATGGCCAGAATCCAGTATATCAGTCAAAAGATGCGTTTCCATAGTAACAATGTATCGCTTAGGGACAATCAGAGAGATGCTTCCCAGGTGAAAAATGAGATGATCAGTTTCCGTAAAGGGCCTCCCATAATCCTCACCAATGATGAAAACATATATAAGCTAATGCAAGATAGAAAAAAAAGAGGCTGCTGGGCGTTTGAAATACAATCATTCTAGCAAAGCTGGCTACCTTTTCTCATTGATTGCAAAATATACTATTTGTCTTCTGGAGGTGAAACAAGAAAGTTTTTGGAAATTGCATTATCGATTTTGGTCATTTTGGGTACAGTATAAAAAGGTTGCTAATTACAGGTAATATTTTAAAACAAAAATATATGCATAGTCACTGCAGTTAAATTACAACTGATAGACTTAAAGAGCATTATTTATATTTTAGAATTATATTCATAGTCCTAAAGAGTTTTAGCTTTGCCTTTTTGAATGCAAAATATTTAAAACCAACATCCATTGTTGCTGTAGGTAGCAGGACTTAAAGGAATAAATTGTATTTTAACCCTTGTATTTATAGCCTGTGTATTGTTTAAACAAATCATAAATGCTAAGTAATTTATCTTTGCAAAACATAGAGAATATATATATATATATATATATATATATATATATATATATATATATTGTCAAGGTATTTGAAATATTATTAAATAATATATACAGGTATGCTTGTTATTATTTAATAGGTCTGTGGATGTGTACATCAAATAATTCATTTAAATTCTAAAAGCTACAAATGAACACTGGTTAGAAACCAACCCCCTCTCTCTCATCAAATGGATTGTTTGTAGAACAAATAAATGTTTTCAAGTAACCTTATAGAGAAAACATTTGCTCTAATTAACTTATGGTCATTTCTTTTTGAAAGATTGCTTGTTTATTTAACTATAGTTAACTATAGAGTTTTTATGGCTTAAGATAACAAAGTCTTTGAAGCCAACAGCCCTGTAGCGGGCAAAACCGAAATTGACAAACAAGGGCCATCAACCCTTTTTAAAAACTTCAAAATAAAACATTTGCTCTTTAATTGGAAGTGCAAACTTCAGAACATTCTTTACCCCATACAGTGAGTGAAGACGAAATGTCTGGAATCTCCACCTTGAGGGTCTAATGAGATTCATAGGGAAAGAAGAAATTATTGTATCACCTATGTGCAAATTATCTCCTATGGAGTTCCCAATGTACAGAGAACAGACAGATTGGCATTTAAAGTCTCTGTGTAACAAAGAAAATAAGAATATATTCAGACAACATAAAAATAAATACATTGTGCAAAAGGAATGAGGGCCACTTTTTCATGTGTTATGTTTGAAATAATTCAAATAACACACTATATATATATATATATATATATATATATATATATATATATATATATATAGAGCCGGGACATATTACATTAAAGGGGTAATTGCTGTATTGAATATATATATATATATATATAATATATATATGAAAAATAAATTCAAATCTGTAATAGATTGAATGGAAATTGTAATAATCCCATGTTTGAAATTATATATATATATATTTTGAAAGCATAAAAAGGTCTTAGCATGTGTTTTTAAGAATATTTGTAGACCTAAAAAGAAACGATTAATAACACTTATTTCTATTTCAGATGGACCATAGACAAGATTCATGCATGCAGAATTTGTTAGAAATGTAAAACATGATGTAATTGTATATATATATATATATATATATATATATATATATATATATATATATGTAAAAAACAGATGTATAAATGCCATTAATTTCAGATTAGCAGCATACATTGCTTTAATATAATATAATGTTAAAGACACGATGTTTCATAGCAAAATAATCAGAAAAATTATATGATACTACCCCATCTATAATTAATATTGGGTGTGATTGATGCAGGAAGTTATGGTCTAATGAATAAACATTCCATAGAAATATTGAATTGTTAAAAATGTTGGATAGTAAATGTATTGCTGTGTTTTCTGCTGCCACCCGATGGCCAGAATCCAGTATGACAGTCAAGGAACTTAAATGTTAAAAGATGCGTTTCCATGGTGACCTTGCCAAGCCAAGGGCCAATCCAAATAGACTTCCCAGGTAACCAATGGGATGGTCAGTTCCCGTAGGGCCACCCACATGGTTTCATAAATGAGTGAAAACTTATATAAGTAAAAGCAAGAGAGGGAAAGAGGAGACAGGCTGCTAACTTTGAGTGATAACTACTGCTGGGGCGCGTTCGAAATACAATCATTCTGAGCAAGCTGACTGCCTTTTCTCATGATAGCAAAAATTTACTGTATCTGTCTTCTGAGATGAAACAAGGAGTTATTGGTAGTATTGTTTAACTAAGCACTGTTGAAATTGTACCAGTCTGAATGTTAGTGACTTATACCTTAGTCTCATTGCGATATTTTAAATGCAACTCTGATTTAGGAGACTATTGTGAATAAGGCAACTTTTATGAACTTTGCATAGCATATTTTAATAGTTTTAAATGTGTATAGTATAGATTCATATTCTGGTTCCTACAAATATATTTCAATGTGTCTATAAATATTAACTAATAAAAAGAACTTAGGAATTTATATTAATGTTATGGTTTCTAGTATATACATGATTGAGGGTTCAGTTTAAAGGATAATTATTAAATATATTGTGTTATAACCCGGCCATATACTGATATGCCGAACGCGGCTTAAGAGAGTCACCAGTAGCTTGTATGACTCATTATGTTTCCAGAAGCAATACACTAATGCCAGCTCTCTGAGGTGTTAAAGGGACAGTACACTGTAAAATTGTTTTTCCATTAATGTATTTTCAATGACTTGTTATACCAGCTGCAGAGTATAAAATATTTGATAACTTGCATTTCCAGGTTCGTGTATAAGAAGTAGCTGGTTTTGTGCTTTGAAACCACAGCCTATTGCAATTGGTTGAACTTAAAAGGTAATATCAGATCTCATTATGTTATAACTTTGTGTTCAGAGACTTGCTTCCTTATCTTATATTTGTATGGAACACCAAAGCTCAATACATAGAGAGAACAATGGAAATTATGTTATTACTTGACTATACTGCAACTCACTGAGAGTGTAACTTATTCTACTGGCTGTGTTTACTTAGGCTTGTCAATAGCATATACTCCAGTATCAAAACTTTCAGTATAGGTGGGGATACCACAGGCTAAATCAGCTATTTCAAATGCTGAAATAGGAGTAAAGGAGCTACTTGTAAACAATTTAATACACTCTAGCAGGTAAGATGGATCAACAGGAATAATTTAAAGGGGAGAACATTTTTGGGTGAACTGTCCCTTAAAGGGACAGTCTACCATAGAAGTTGTTATTGTTTTAAAAGATAATCCCTTTATTAACCCATTCCCCAGTTTTGCATAACCAACACCGTTATATATTAATATACTTTTTACCTCTGTGATTACCTGTATCTAGGAACCTTCTCCAGCCCACCTGATCACATGACTGTGACTGTTTATTATCGTCTTGCATTTAGCATTGTTTTGTGCTGAATCTTAAAGGACACAGATTTGCATAATCAACAAATGCAAGATAACAATGCAATAGCACTTAGTGTGAACTTCACGAGTAGATTTGTTTTCTGACCATTTTAAAAGTTGTCTTTTTCCACTCCCCCTGTACCATGCGACAGCCATCAGCCAATCACAAATGCATACACGTACCATGTGACAGCTATCAGCCATTCACAAGTGCATACACACTTATTCTTGCACATGCTCAGTAGGAGCTGGTGACTCAAAATGTTTATATTTAAAAAGACAGTGCACATTTAGTTAATGGAAGGTAAATTGGAAAGTTGGTTTAAAATGGCATGCTCTATCTGAATCATGACAGTTTAATTTTGATTGAGTGTCCCTTTAAATAACCCCCTGTGCGCTGAACAGTGTTATCTATATGGCCCACATGTACTTTCTGGTCTTTGTGTTGAAAAGAGATTTAAAAAGCATGTGATATAGGCAGCCCTCAAGGCTTAGAAATTAGCATATGAGCTTACCTATGTTTAGTTTAAACTAAGAATACCAAGAGAAAAAGGCAAATTTGATAAGTAAATTGGAAAGTTGATTAAAATTAAAAGTCCCATCTGAATAATAAAAGTTTAATTTATACTAGACTGTCCCTTTAAGCTTGAATGCTAGTGCATGGGGACTTCATTGGATATGTGTGTATGCTGTGGGGGGGGGGAAATATTGTTTACTAGAAGCACTTTTGCTAATGGAAGTATTTTGCACAAATGCACCCATTCAAATTTCAATGTTGACCTTTCTATCCCTTTAAGATGTAAGCTAAGCTAATAAAAAGGAGCAACTTTTTTGTTTAGCATGAAGCTACAAAATGACTCACTTGGGAAGTCGTTTCCTCTGACCTCACCTAGGTTAGGCTTTTAAATGAACACCTCATTTGTTGCAATTTATGCAGGAAGCAGGTGGAGTACCTCAGACATCACCAAGGAATAGCAAAGCAGATTAAAAAAAATATTTTCGTGAAGCTACCAAATACATCAGAACTCAAGATAACTCTAAATAACATTAAAAACAAGTCAGAAAAATCCAAATAATATACAAGGTAGGGAGAAACGTCACAGTTGTTTACTAGGGAAGTACCTAAGCAAAGCCATATAATATACAAGTTAGGGAGAAACGCCACAGTTGCTTACTAAATAGTAACCAAGCATTGTTACTCCCTTAACAAACGTTGAGACAACGGCAAATACGCTTTACTATGCGTAGGGACACGCTAATGACATCCCTGTTACGGGAAGCGTAAGTCAGACGCATCAACCCAATTTGCGGTGCAAATCACAAACACCCGAACTTAGTCAACTGCTCAGTGCTTTCCGGACCCTCCCGCGCCCAGCAGGATATGATATATGATTGCAATTCTCCGCTGCCCAAAAATATCACTCACCAGTCGGTGTCTGCTCACTTCCTGTGTAAACTCAGACCGTAGTATTAACGTACACAAGCTGCTGGATGCAGGTGCAGGGGAGGTGAGCGCAGTAGCTTTTCCAGCCACACCCTGTATTAACTATTTGGCTGCAGTCAGAACGCCAAAATAATGTGATTGTAGACTTATGTGTTTTAGAGCCGAGGGTTTAGTTGTCTTCGCATAACAGTCACATTATAGTATATATATTATTCATTACGTGCACATAATATAACAAAAAATAAATATAAAATAATTTCATTTTAGAAGCTACCACAGTATGTAAGGCAAACAGTTTAATAAAGTGTGAACTAGATAAAGTGAATGAGAGGTTTTTACCCACACCCAAATAAAAATGCACGCTAAGCTTATGGAAAAACTAAAAAATGTGCAATGATTCACTTGCTTTATTTGGAGCTGTTTGCTATGCACACATGACAATATCTGCCTAGTAATATTATGCAGCAATGTGCCAATCATATTACCAGAGATACATATTTATTTATCCCAAACCAAACACTATTAGCACAGGGAAAAACACACCAATAACTATTAAGTTTCATATAAATGTCAATTCACATTTTGGATGCCATAAATGTATTTAGGATCTGTGAGCCCCAACACAAAAAAATGTATTTTTGTCCATTCAGCTGAACAATGGCTTCCCCTGTATTGTGCTAGAAAGGTGATTGTCATTTGAATTGCACTGACTGATTGTTCAAGTATTAATTTAATCTTTTTGTATGAGGAATATTGTGCTTGGCTCATGCTTTCTTTCACAAAACAACTTACTAGAAATGTAAGACCCACCTCCTTTCAGATTGGGTTAATATTTCCTCTGTATTGTGAATGGAGAAAACCCACCCAATGAAAGGTACCAACCAAGTGGTGCAGGTGAATACCATGTGATCACCTGCATGTGTTATTGGTTCACATGCCACCTTATTTAAAATACAGAATTCCTTGATGGAAAAACCAAGGGGTTGTCTGTAATGGCTTCTGTCTGTTCTACAAATGATCTCACTAATGATTGTCTACTGTTGTATGTGATCACCTTCACAATCATCATCTACATCCAAGGTCATATGACTCCAATGAACACAGTAGCTTCCCTTCTTTCATACTTACAGTGTCCCTCCAGGTAGCAAATGGACTCAATTAGCTCCCCTCCCCCTCTTCAATAATAAGTACCTTGTTTCTGGTATTGCAAGTGATTGGGTGGTGCTTGATGTTAATACCCCACCAAACATATACAAATTAAATACCTTTAAACTTTAAAAGAGTGTAATATTACTCAAATACTTGCACTTTAAAAGCTTTGCATTATGCATAACCTATTTTTATTATTATTATTTTTTTAAAAACAAGCATTTATTTAATTTGTTTAGTGTATCTGTGGTTAAAATCACAATTAAAAATGCAGTGAGATGTACAATTGAACTTGGAAGAGCAGCATACACTGTACAAGCAGACAAAAATTATCCTGAAACAATCAAGTTTGTTCTAAGCAGAGGGGATTATTTTAGCAAAACTAAACACAACGTTTCAGAGTAACAGAGGCATTGTCAGGTGAGAGATAAACATGCAAAAAAATAGTACATTACTCATGAATATGCATAAGGCTGAAAGATTATCCCTGCAATAATGCTTTCTTTAATAAAATAATACAGGCAAAGTGAAATAAAGGTAAAAGTAAGCAAGTTAAATAAAATTAATTGTGGTATAGAAGGAAGCAAAAATCTAAGTGTAAAATATAGAAAATATAGAAAAACACAAAAAATAATTACAACTTAGAGGTGGGGGCTGATAGGTGCCCCAAAATTATTTGTTGTAGAATCCCCCAATTCTTAAAGCTGTCAGCAACCATAAATGTGGAATTCAGGCTGCTTCTATATGTTAATAGTTCTAACAGGCCAAGAGAGAGGTAAATGATCTAATTAGGTGTATTTTTATCCTTTCATTTTAAACCTAATGACGATACATTTTCAATTTATTAGTTCAACATATTTTATGTTGTAACAGTAAACGATTACATATCCATATCCACCTTGTTTTGAAATGTGAACCTTTTCAACAACAATTTGAGTTGTGTAGCTATGTGCCAAATCTCAAAGAAGTGTTTATCACAAATACTGATTCAAAATATTTGTTTATGCTGACCTTGATTTACCTTAAAGGGACACTCAAGTCAAAATTAAAGGGACAGTAGTCAAAATTAAACTTTCATGATTCAGATAGGGCATGCAATTTTAAACAACTTTCCAATTTACTTTTAGCATAAAATTTGCTTTGTTTGGTATTTGTTGAAAGCTAAACCTAGGAAGGCTCATATGCTCATTTCGGAAAAACCCTTAAAGGCCAACCTCTTATCTCAGGGCATTTTGACAGTTTTCACAGCGTATGAGGACATTAGTTCATGTGTGCCATATAGATAACATTGTGCTCATGCACATAAAGTTACCTAGGAGTCAGCACTGATTGGCTAAAATGCAAGTCTGTCAAAATAACTAAAATAAGGAGGCAGTCTGCAGAGGCTTAGATGCAATGTAATCTCAGAGGTAAAAAGTGTATTAATATAACAGTGTTAGTTATGCAAAACTGGAGAATGGTCAATAAAGGGATTATTTATCTTTTTAAACAATAACAATTATGGAGTAGACTGTGCCTTTTTAAGCTTTCATGATTCAGATAGAGCAAGCAATTTTAAACAGCTTTCCAATTTTTTCCATTAGCAAAATGTGCACAGTCGACACTTTTTGAGTCACCAGCTCCTACTGAGTATGTGCAAGAATTCAGACTATACATATATGCATTTGCAATTGGCTGATGGTTGTCACATGATACAAGAGGAGGGGAAATAGATATAACTTTGAAATTTGTTAAAAAAAATATCTACTACCCATTTTAAGTTCAGACTAAGTACTATTGCAATTGTCTTTTTATCATGTATTTGTTTATTATGCAAATCTACTGTATTTACTGGTCCTTAAAATAATTCCTACTAGCCTCTCACATGTTGAATTTCGTATCCAGTATTACACGTAGCATAAAGTCTTTGTTTGATATTTCACATTTAATAACATCATCATTACTATTTTGTAATCAAATAATAGCAAATACGTTGGTGATTGTGTTATAGATTGTTGTAATATGCCGATGTAATCTAAAACACAGATGTCCATCAATGTAGCCCTCTGCACTAGTTTTTACAAGCCCCAGTAAAAAGCAGGGCTAAGAATATGTGCCATCATTTTAGTAGTCCCAGCAGAAAGTGGAACTAAAAATGTGTGCATTTAGGTACTTCTGGTGGGTGATCAAATAAGGTGGGAAAAATGCAAAAAAGCAGAGGACAGGATATAGAGTATGCTGCAACCTTACCTTAATCTGCAGCAAACATACTTGTTTTCTTGCTAAATGAGCACTTGGATATTAACCACTGCCTACTGCTAGATAAGCAAGCAGACATTGGAGAACTTAAGTTCTACTGTTGCATATTTTTTGCAGCAAAACCCCTTTACTGAGCATGGGCAATGGACAGACTACAGCTAGAGCAGATGTCTTCTAGAAACACTTCAAAGGAAATGCTGCTCATTTGCCTTCCTGTAGCAACCACCGCCCCTAGTGGAGCTATGAACTTTGGCAAACAAAGTTATAAAACAAGTAACATCCTTTTAAAATGATGAATGCATATTGCAATGTTTTCCATTAAATATAACTACTTAGTTTATATACCTTTACCATGTCCCATGTCCCATTTGTTTCTTTTAATTAAATCACTTCTTTTTAGAAGATTGCATTTAAAGAATACTTTGAGTTGTTTTTAGAAGACCATTTATTAGACATTTTAATTGACGTTTGAATAGATAGAGCGTCATGCAAACCTATTTTTCTTTACAGTTGTCTAAAGGGTGGCCCTTTAAAGGGACACTGTAACCAAAATTTTTCTTTTGTGATTCAGATTGAGAATGAAATTTTAAGCAACTTTCTAATTACTCCTATTTTTCAATTTTCTTCGTTCTCTTGCTATCATTATTTGAAAAAGAAGGCATCTAAGCTTTTTTTTGGTTTCAGTACTCTGGACAGCACTTTTTTATTGGTGGATGAATTATCCACCAATCAGCAAGGACAACCCAGGTTGTTCACCAAAAATGGGCCGGCATCTAAACTTACATTCTTGCATTTCAAATAAAGATACCAAGAGAATGAAGAAAATTTGATAATAGGAGTAAATTAGAAAGTTGCTTAAAATTTCATGCTCAATCTGAATCACGAAAGAAAATTTTTGGTTACAGTGTCCCTTTAACTTTGGTTTCTGGATGAAAGCTTTGTGCATTCATTAATTTTTTTTTGTCTGTACCTTCTATATATAAATTACTAGTAGACACTCATTCATCAAAATAATGTGGAGCAACTGAAACATGCATAAATGTAACAGTACAATGTATTATCATAGGGTATTTAAAGCATAAAAAAGATTGAATAAGGGGAGGGAAGTTACCTCTATACCAATAATATGGATTGATATTTATTCTAAATCCCAAATAGATAATAGTCTTTAGCCACCCGAAATGAGATATCTGTGTATAAAAGAGGCTTTATAAAAATCCGAAGAATCTCTGATTTATTGAAATTAAAAGGACAGGAAACCGCAAAATTTTCTTTCATGATGTGGCTCGAACATTCAATTTTAAACAACTTTCCAAGTTTTTTATTTTATCAAATTTGCTTCATTATCTTGTTATCCTTTGCTAAAGGAACATTATTGCACTACTGGCAGCTAACTGAAAAAACAGACTAGTCAGCCAATCACAAAACACAAATGTGTGTTTAAGATTTTTCCAACTAATGTGATACCCCTGAGAGATTTCCTTAGATACATGGTCCAAAGGCTATATTACTAATTGAAAATCAGAGGGGGATAAAGGACACCCTTGACATAAATGCCACATTTATCAAGCAATGAAGTTGAAGCTCCCCTGCATAAAGCATTTAAGAAACCAAATTTACTTAAGGTGGTAAACAAATGGTCCCATGATATGGAATCAATGCCTTTTTCAGCATCAAGAGATAAAATTGCTAGATTGCTTTCTGAGGTAGGATCAGAATTTTTGAGTTTATTAAAGAAACAATCTAATAGTACAAAAACTTTTCTAAGATTAACAGATGGGTTTCTTCCTTCCATAATTCCCATCTGGTCTTTATGAATTAAATTGTTAAAAACTCTTTTCTATCTCTTTGCTAGATTACTTGCCAATAATTTATAATCGACATTCAGCAGAGAGATAGTTCTATAGACCTACCCTTTGAAATATTCATTATATTCAAGAATGAAAAATATACCTTATTTTAGATTAAATAAAAAAAATGCTATATTTTAATCTCAATCTCCACTCTGTTGACAACGAATACACCCATTGGGAGGCGCATAAATGTGTGCTCAGAGGAGAACTGATCAAACTCAAAGCCCAACACCATAAAATACACTGACAGACATATAAATACTTATCGAACACATTCTCCCGTTTAGACTTGGCCCACAAGCTATCCCCAACAGATCCCCTAATTACAGCTGACTTACAAAAAGCTAGATTTGCATTAGACAGCTTCCTACAAATTGAATATCAAATGCTACGCTCAAAAACAAACAGCATGTTCTACTATGAAAGCAACAGATCAGGCAAACTCTTAGCTAGAGCACTGAAAAAGAAGAGACTAAAATCACACACACACACACACACATATATATATATATATATATATATATATATATATATATATATATATATATATATATATATATATATATATATATATATATGAAATCCAACATCCCAACTCCTCAACCACCCTTAAAACAACAAAAGACATCCTTCAATCCTTCCACGATTATTATTCCTCCCTGCATTACAACCAAAAAGACATTCAAGCACAAACATCTCCCTTGACCATGACTTTCTCTATTAACCAAACCCATTTACCTACTTTAACATCCAACCAACTTAAAAATCTTAATAAACCCATCTCCCAACAAGAAATACTTGCAGCCATCAAATCCTTAAACAATGGAAAAAGCCCAGGCCCAGATGGCCTATCCGGAAAATACTATCAAACATTTTCCTCACTACTTATACCCCATCTTACGCAACTTTTTAATGAGGTGACCAATAATAATCCCTTCCTGCAAACTATGCTAGAAGCACAAGTAGTTGTAATCCCCAAACCAGGCAAACCATCAACCACACCTGCAAATTTTTGCCTGATATCCCTCCTAAATACAGACATTAAACTATATGCAAAGATACTAGCCACCCATATTAACATTATTCTTCCATCACTAATATATCTAAACCAAGCCGGTTTTACCTCTAATAGAGAAACTAAGGATAACACCATCAAAATCCTACTGAATAATACCTTATCCCACCCATTTAAAATCTCCAATGGTACAAGACAGGGTTGCCCCCTCTCTCCCATACTATTTATTCTTGCCATGGAGGTTCTGGCCTCCCACATTAAAAACAATACTGCTATTTAAGGTTTAAATTTTACCCAATACGAATACAAAACTACTTTTAATGCAGATGACATCTTCATTACACTCACACAACCTCATCAATCCTACTGGATGTCGATCAAAACTGAAAATTTAAAAAGCGCCCTCTATGTCCCTTGAACTAAACATTTGCCTCTTTCTCTTCAATACATTTTTCCCAGGTAAAGTGTAAATTGAAACTCGCACTGCTGACCATTATGGTTAACTTGGCGAAAAGGCTAATACCGAAAAATTGGAAATCTCGACACCTACCATCAGTCCATATTTGGAGAGAAATAACCTCCCAATCCCTCCAATTAGAGAAGTATCATTACACACACGGTAAACGTATAAATGATTACCATTATATCTGCTTCCTTTGGGAGGAATACTTGAATCAAGAAAAACCACCTACATAGATTTATTCAAACCCCCTACGTTTCTTTCCTCACCCACAACACTAAAATCCTAATTTACCCACAAACCTCTATTATCAACTAAGCCGCCCGAAACTATTGTGACATATTAAACACTATTGACACGACAAATGGGTGATCATTCCTTTTATTGTCAGCCCGCTATTCATTTACATTTCTGCTTAACTTACACCTATGCTTTTTCCTGCAAGAACCATGTTACATGATTTATATCTTATGTTGTTTATGTTCTGATTGTAACACATTTACTTGTTAACAAACAAACCTGTTATGTGAACTCTGCCTCCATTCAAATAAGAAGAATACTGTAATTCTTACGCTTACATAATATAAATTATTCTCTTTATTGTTTGTAAAATGTATTCAATTTTCAATAAAACATTTAAAATACGTTGTTTTACAATTTTACAATATTATTCTACTATTGACTTCAATGTCAATTTAAAATTTGAACTTGATGCATTTAGAACCAGGTTACCTTCTTCAGTAGTTCTGTCTTTTCTTTATTTGTCTGTGGTCTTTTGCTGTTCTCCTGAAGGTATTTTTCATTTGTTTAACTGTGTTGTATTTCAAGTTCAGCTCTCCTTTGAGTTTCTAGATGCTAAAAAATTTCTTCTTTTTGTTTTAAAATGTCAGCTAGTTCCATAATGCTAATGCATGGTTGACTGGTGGATATTGAAGCCAGCAGTGGAGCAGTAGATCTTTTAATCAACAACACAGACTTTCTTCTGATTTATATATAAAAAGCAATGACAAAAATAGCTTACAAAAGGCAATCCGCTTTCATCCAGTAATCACATTTTAAGGGCTGCCCTTTAGCCAGTTCTTATAAGAAAAAGGAATAGTGTATGAAGACTTTCTACATACCCAAAGGCTAATCAGAATATCTATTAAATTCCATCCTAAATGGTATTCCAAATATTTTCTTTGAGGGATATTAAACTCAAAATGTGTCTATTACACATATGAAGCAGCAGAAAATAAATGTGTTAAAATATTTGTTTGCATTAAAAAAGGTTACGTTTAAGCTATTGAAAATAAAAATGAAATGCATGTTTGTGCATGACTGATTCCTACGTGTTTTTCACTAGCTGATAAAAAAACTACCATAGCTCTTTCCTCGAATAGCATGAAAATTACAAAAAAAAAGAAATCCATTTTAAAATATGATCTTTTAGATGCCATAAAGAACAATATCACTTTATAGGAAAAAAAATGTAAGTAATATAATTCAAATCAATTTACAGGATTTATTTTATGTCAAAAGGAAAGTAAGAGATCTGTGTCCAAATAAAATACACTGGTTTTAGTAGATCTAAATTGCAGCAGTTGTTTTTGAGCACAGATGAGAGACGTGTTTGTACAGTGTGTAACATTTTTAAAAGCATTGTTGCAAAACAGCTGCCCTATAGTGCTTTAGATATGGACACACTCTTGAAGCCTTCCTAGCTTTGCTCTTCAAATAAAAGGTACAAAGAGAACAAAGTAAACTTGATAATAGAAGTAATTTGGATTTTTTTTTAAATTGCACTCTGTATCAGAATCATGAAAGCAAATGTATGTGTTTCAAGTCCATTCAATGTTAAAATGAGTTGGCCTTCATCCCTTTACACAGTACTGTATGACAATACAATGTATGTGGGTCAACAGAAACTCCACCCCTGTTCTTACCTTCTTACAATACAATAGTGAATTAAACATATCGATAATACACCTATAGGAGCTGGGGGATTGTGGGTATATGATATATGTATATACTTTGTTTAATGTATATGTATTGCAAAGTATAATGTTAGAATATGTATGTAACTATGTGTCTAGGCGTGTAGTTTTACTTATTTCAAGATTGCTATTGCGTGTTCTCAATATTCAGATTTACATTATATTTCATTATTATTCTAATTTACATTGTATTGTGTTTTTCATATTTCACAATATTGCAATTACAATTGTATTTTACGTATAATACTGTGATCGCACCGTAGTAAACGTGTTATAAATTAATATATATTTAGATATATATTAATATAGAACACGTCTGCTACAGTGCGATCGCAATATTATAAGTAAAACGTAATTGCGATTGCAATATTGTGGAATATGAAAAATGCATCATTGCAATACTGTGCAATAGAAAAAACGCAACATTGAATATTGCGATTGCGCGCTTTCAATATAATGTAAATATGATTATTTTGAATGCGCAATCACAATCTTAAAATAAGTAAAAATACACGCTTAATGACACAATATAAGATTAGTACAATCACACGTACAGTTTACATTCATATTGTAACATTATACTATACGATCCCCTTAAAGTGACAGTCTACACCAGAATTTTTATTGTTTTAAAAGATAGATACTCACCTTTATTACCCATTCCCCAGTTTTGCATAACCAACACAGTTATAATAATATACTTTTAACCTCTGTGATTATCTTGTATCTAAGCCTCTGCAAACTGCCCCTTTATTTCAGTTCTTTTGACAGTGCCGGCTCCCAGATAACTTCACGTGCACGAGCACAGTGTTATCTATATGAAATACGTGAATTAACACTCTCTAGTGGTGAAAAACTGTTAAAATGCATTCTGAAAAGAGGTGGCCTTCAAGTTCTAAGAAATTAGCATATGAACCTCCTAGGTTAAGCCTTCAGCTAAGAATACCAAGAGAACAAAGCAAAATTGGTGATAAAAGTAAATTGGAAAATTGTTTAAAATTACATGCTCTATCTGAATCATGAAAGTTTATTTTGGCCTAGACTGTCCCTTTAAGTTTTAATATAATTTTGTTTTGTTTTTAGTCTTTATTAATAAAGTAGGCATGGCGTTCCATAGAAGTAACCTGTATTTTAATATAGGAACATTGCCGTGGGTTTCTAATATTCACAGCACTGTCCCCATCTTAGTTATGTCTTCTCTGCCATATCATTCTTGCCTGCTTTCCCAGTGTGACAAATCTAGTGAATGTACAGTGAAACTGAATATACATATGTTTAATTTGATGTATTACTACACAGAAAACATTTTATTTTCTCAAACTCAGTCTATTTTGTGTAAAAACTCTTTAAATGCAGCCCCCCTCCCCCACCGCCTATATCACAGCTCAGTGGCGATGTTGCAGGACTTTTGCTGAAGTTGCAATCCCCATTATATCCTATGGGAGACACATTGCCACTCGTCAGCAAGTACTTCGGCCCACTTTTTTAGAATATAGTGACAGACCGACGGACTGCGAGCCTGGTAATTCCAAACAGGCAATTTCTCGTCTCTCTGACAATGTTTTGGATATCGGGGCCTTTTGTCTTCATGTTCTTTTGGATGGACAAGCACTTATGGTAAACATGTAACCATATGAATAATTACCTAAATCTCCCATCTTTAGTTTTTTAATACTACTGTAACAAAATTTAGGGAACTCTGAACACATGGAAGAATCGTCCTCTCAAACTTGCAGGCCAAACATTTGAAAAAGATGGTTATATTCACAAGACCGGAGCTGCTCAAATGTTGGTTATTCATGACCCATCAATTAACATCCTACAGTGCATGCATAGTAATATTTTACCCCTTTTGTGCCAACAACACACACAGGGCAACGATATTGCATAATTGTGCTAGTAATCTACAGAGATTAGTGGGATAGCTATGTGTCTGCGTGAGACCTCAGACCAGATGCATGACCGCTGTAACTCAAGAATAGG
Organism: Bombina bombina; assembly: GCF_027579735.1. NCBI lineage: Eukaryota > Metazoa > Chordata > Amphibia > Anura > Bombinatoridae > Bombina > Bombina bombina. The sequence goes on from NC_069501.1 coordinate 1,028,969,929, forward strand.
GATGGGCAAATGTGTTGCAACATTGGAAAAATGAAACAAATTTTAACACATTTGTTCGTTTGTTTTGAATGTTTGTACAGCATTCTAACATTTGTTTAAAGGGATAGTAAACCCAATTTTTTTCTTTCATGATTCAGATAGAGCAGCAATTTTAAGCAACTTTCCAATTTACTTCTACTATCAATTTTTCTTCATTCTCTTGGTATCTATATTTGAAAAAGAAATAATGTAAGCTTAGGAGCCAGCCCATTTTTAGTTCTGCACCCTGGGTAATGCTTGCTGATTGGTGGCTACATTGGCTACACCTATCAGCAAGCTCTACCCAGGTGCTAAACCAAAAATGGGCTGACTCTTAAGATTAAATTAATGCATTTCAAAAAAAGATACCAAGAGAACGAATAAAATCTGATAATAGGAGTAAATTAAAAAGTTACTTAAAATTGCATGCTCTATCTGAATCATTAAAGAAAAAAATTGGGTTTAATATCCCTTAAATTTAATAGTATTTCTAATGCTTTCTTTAAATGTAATATACGATAAAAAGTTTTCTAATAGTTTCTATTATGTAATATTCAAATTTGAACATATTTTTTTTTTTTTAAATAATCTTTTATTGAGATTCTTGAGACAAAAAAAAGAGTCAACAAAATAGTATAACAAGCACTATACATAAACAAGGTAGGCAGTTAACACACAATGGATAGACAATTAACCAGTAAATCACCTTTAGCAGCAAGTGGTAATTGTACAGTACTTAGATATCTATAACTAGAGAATCTCATTTTATAACATATTGAATAGCATTTAACAGCGGTTAATTCGATGGCTACTCATGAGCCAATTGATATAGGAAATAATACAACATCTAAAATGATAACCACATAAATTATACATACCCAGTAATATATTTTAGAATGAGAACATTGTACTAATGTACAAGACAATCTGTAAATGTTTAGCACCTTGATCTTGAGACATTTGGGTGTTCCTCAGAGAGGAGAATCCCTCTGTCCTTATTTCTGGTAATCAAGTATCTTCGTTTGACCATCATCAGCGGGTAAACACCGCTCTGTAGTAGTCAAAAGAAGAGGAGGTAAGAAATAAAGAGGTATCAAGGTTCTAATGTAGGAATGTTCTCTATATGTAGCAAACCATATGGGGAGGGCATTATGAGGGGGGGAGCCAAATGGAGGGGGGCGGAGCCAGACAGTGCAACTCTCTGGTAAAGTTTTGAATCTCCAGACTTTTGTGTATAAAATGAATAAGGGTAACTCCTAATAAAATTATGTGCAAGGGGGGATATAGATGTGTATGAAATATAAAATATAGGGGACTTCTGGATGAGCTCCTCTCCTGGGGAAGTGCCAGCTATAGGCGATGTGGGAAAAAGGAGTAGGGGTATGACCCGCAGGCAACAAGTACCGGCGGGAAAGGGAGGAGAGGGGCTCCACAGGAACATATGATTTGTTGTAATAATACATTCAGCATAGGGAGCACCATTGTCTAGAAGCATAAATATAATAAGGCTTACAATATATCCCTCACATGTAGCTTTGGTATATAAATGATGAGAAACATAGATAGGAAGATAGATACCTGAGGCTTAAAAAGCAATATGAATTAGAAGGAGAAACTGAATCATTTAGATGAATGATAACTATCTTCTGCTTAGAGCTACAGACCCTGTGATAGATGGTATACAGTGCAGGAGCATGGAATCATTAGGTAGGGCGAATTATGGTATATACATTGGCAAGTTTCTCACTCTTTTGTATCTCTGTCCAGGATAGATTAGTTCCAAGAAAAAATATAAAATAGGATGCCTCTAAGGTAAAGGAAGAGACGCTCTAGCTAGGGTGAATTAACTATGTGGAGGACAGAAACTAGGAGCTATACTATAAGACCAAGGCTTATGAGTCAAAAGATAATTGTATCTGTGACTAAAATAAATATATGAGCACAGGGCCAAATATCTCTGAGTAGACCAGCTATTAACCACAAATATTAAGCTACTGAAGTTAAAATACAATAAGAGTATGCTCAACAGGGGAGTAGAAAATGGTGCTCTAACATATAGTAAGCATGCAAGATGTGTGGTTGAGAGAATTCCATTACACAAATATAGCATGTAATGGCGATAAATATAACTTTATACCCTTAAACTGGCATTCAGATATCAGTATAACATTAAATTGCAGGCAGTGGACATGACCTCAAATATATCTTCTAGTATGTTAGAGCAGAAGAGATCAATCTTCAGGAAATAATACAGTATAGAAAAGGAACTTCACACTGAACTATACACCTATATGAGTTAAGATAGATTATACCAAAACAGGTTATATTCAAACATATATAGGGCGCTAAACAAGAATATGAGCAATATGTTATAGGCTTACTGTCTACTTTAACCTAGACAAGATCCCTGATGTTTTTATAAGCACTTTGCCTTCCAAATTAAAAAGAAATGGCCAGATATCTCTCTATACTTTCTAATAAATTGGGGGTAGGTTAGGCCAACATTAAACATATCCTGATAGTAAAAGATCCAGTACATAATCCTGCAAGTGAAACCGATGCCAGTCTAGGGGTTTTTACAACATTAAGCTCCAGTTTCTCTCTACCCCACTCCAGACCTCAGGGTTATATGGCAGTCCAGGGAGCAGCTTACTCTCCAATTTTGGGCTAGGTCGCGAGCAAAAACCACTAATATCCAGGCAAATCTGGAGGACACGTGCAACATGTGGACGACAAAGTCTGGTCGCCGGAGCAGGTTATTCACTTTGGTGAATGATCTGTATTTTATAGGAGACTGACTCACATCTCTTGTAGTGATATACCCGATTCCAACTCGAGCATCAGGACATCCTTCTCTGGAGCGGTAGACATGGCCCATAGAGAACACAGGCAGGGAGCGTCGTTTGAAAGGTAGCTCCAACCGGGTCTCAGCCTCTAGTAACTCACTCAGCAGCACCTCCGGGTCTGAATTTCTGATTGAGTCTAACTCCATGTTGTCAATAGGAGTGTTAGTTGCGGCTGTTGGCTTACATAACTGATTCATTTCTTTCCACTGTCTCCGGGTTTCCTTTATCTGCGTACACAACACCGCTGCTCAGAATTCTGTGTGTACGTCGGAGAACTGTGAGCGCTGTATCGCTTGCCAGAGACGCATCCGTACTGGCTTCTCAGGGCTGGGGTTCTGAATTGCTGTGATGCATATCTCCTCTGTCCCCTGATATGAAATCATTTTCCAATGTGACGTATTGAGCTCATAGGAGCCATAAACCTCCTCTATTACCGCCGGCAGTGGCTCAGGCAGCTGCGGGTCCATAGCAGCTCTTAATTCTCTAGTAAGCGCTTGCTGGTGGTTGTCTAGTAAGAGCCCCAAACGGTGAAGTGCAGATACGATTTGCCTCTCCATAATATATCTTACAAGGCAATCAAGAGGGAGAAGGTGTATCTTTGAGTAAAAGAATGATACTTAGGCGTCTCCAAAATAGCGGCTCGCTTCATGCGGCAGTCACTGCAAACAGAAAAGTCCTTGTATTTGCTGTGTTGTCAGCTATTCCGCTTCATTGACCCATATTATGTGTCCTCTTACTGTATAACATGTAAATGGTCAAGTATTGAGGTGTAAACGATCCCATCATACTAGAAGTATAAGAGTTTTGTAATCAAACATCCGGAGCTCTGATATAGCACGTCTTTCTGTGTTGGCTGCTGGCTCCGCCCCCCAAATTTGAACATTTTTAATCTATATATTTGTAATAGTATTTCTAATTCTCTCTTTATAAATGTAATATTCAAATTATGCAATATTCGAAATAGAAACATTCAAATTAATATATTTGTATCAATTTAATAAATTCCCTACCACATGAACTATTGAACTTTTGAATAGTATTTGTTAAATCGAATGTTACATTAAAAATTTTGAATGTGGATATTCGATCTAATTATGAACTTTCAAAAACAAAAGTGACATTCGAAAACCAGAAATAACAATCGATTTCTGAATGGCCGGAGGACTATTCGTTCTACCAAACAAATTACACGTTTAGCACATTCTCCCATCCCTACTCAATAATAGAGTTCATTTGACTGGTGTGTAAACACCATAAACTATCAATCTCTTCAACTCAAATATCACGCACTACTGCATTATGATATTCACTGGCATATGGTGGGTTCTGCAGGCTGGTTATTCTTGTAAGATGGTACCATTGATACTATATTTAAAACATTTGTTTAGAATGAAAAAAAATCCCCCATCTCCCTTTTTTCATGATTTCTTTAAAAACTACATAAAACTTATCTATGTTATTTATAGAAACACCAGATTGATAAATAACCACATTCTGTCTAAAAGGTGTCATTTCTGACGCTGATTAAAATAACGATTTGCATACCCATTTATTTAATGTTTCGGTATAAAATGTGTCTCATGTACCTGCTTTGGTGAACTCTCCATTTCTATTTTTGTTCATTTTTACCGAGTTATTTACATCCTCCTTGTTCATACCATTTTATAAACGAAATCAATTTAAAATTAACAAAAGTTGAGATAGATAACAGATGTATTCCCAAAAGACTGCTCAAACAGACCTCACACGACTTTACTCTTAACAGTTGTGAGAAAATAAAGGCACCTGTATTTTTGTCGGCATTTACTGGGTCACTAAGTTAAATCAAGTTTGCCTAGGATAGGCACCTAAAAATGTAAATGTGCAGAGCAAAACTAACATACTTTTGATCCCTTTTCTTTCTTCTAGACAGTAAATAGCATTGTCTGGAGACAAAAAGGGATTTGAAATTTAAAGTGTGACCGTTCATCTGAAGAAATCTTTAAAGATTTCTCTAGGGCTCTGGATGACGTGAAAAATTAGTTCTGGGAGGCAATCGCATTTGGAACAAACTATACTTCAAAGCAGTTTTGTATTTGAATGCAGGATAAGCCAGGGGCTGTAGCCTCTTCCATTAGTAATCAACTCATGATCTTCTGCTAATATATACTAGATGGCATAAAGGGATAGGAAAGTCAAAATTAGATTTGCATGATTCAGATAGAGCATATTATTTTAAGACCCTTTTAAATCCACTTCTATTTTCAAATGTGCTTAATTCTCTTGGTATCCCTAGCTGCTGATTTGTCTCTTGTGGTTGGCTAACTAGATGTTTCATCTAGCTACCACTGCCAGTAATGTAATGTTGTTCATTCAGCAAAGGATAACTAGAGAATGAAGCAAATTTGATAATAGAAGCTTCTAAAATTGTATGTTCTATCCAAATCATGAAAGACAGTTTTCTGTCCCTTTAATAAACCTTCACACAATTGAACACAATAAAACCATTTATCAAATAAGACGTATTTTGCTGGATTTTGTTCTTATAAATATATATTTTTTTAATATTTTCATATCTCGTAAGTGCTGTCACATATCTCCTATGATATAAAAATTGGTTCCTCCTTATTTTTACTTTATATTTGAGACTTAGTGGAGGATTGTTAAGCTATGTTTAAATTTTTTTGAGAAAGAGATGACTCAGGAATATTTGATACCTAATATTTTTTTTACTAATAAATAAACCATTGTGTTGGTAAAATATTCAAAATGTAAAAGTTAATTGTTAAAATATATATTATAATTGAGGTTTTATTAGATAAAGATATTGGTTTATTTTACTTTTGATAAATATAAATCAATATTTCACAGCCTTTTTTTAGTGATCCAGACAGTCTACTCCAGAAATGTTATTGTTTAAAAAAAGAATCCCTTTTATTACCCATTACCGAGTTTTACATAACTAACACGTTTATATTGATATACTTTTTACCTCTGTGATTACCTTGTATTTAAGCCTCGGCAGACTGCCCCCCTTATTTCAGTTTTTTTGATAGATTTGCATTTTAGCCAATCAGTGCTGACTCATAAATAACTCCATGGGTGTGAGTACAATGTTATCTATATGACACACATGAACTCTCATTGTCTAGCTTTGAAAAACTGTCAAAATGCACTGAGATAAGAGACAGCCTTCAACAGCTTAGAAATTAGCATATGAGCCTACCTAGTCCCACTTTCAACAAAGAATACCAGGAGAACAAAGCAAATTTGATGAAAAAAAAGTACATTTGAAAGTTTTTTTTAAAATTGCATGCCTAGATTGTCCCTTTAAATATTGTGTCATAAAAGTAACGTATAGTGACAACATTTTTTATAAAAAATGTTTCATTTTGTTTTGTTGTTTGTTGTTCATATGGATTTTTGACAAAATAGACATTTGGGAACTTTCATTTAAAAAAATAAATCGGTATACTCTCCTTTTGTTATAAAGGCATACAGGGTTCATTACAGGGATTATATCTACTGGACTATCTGGGACTGAAACCAGATATAACCCTGTTTAAATCACCAAAATTATTACCGATCTCTCAACAGGCTGTTGCAGAGAACCAAGTGTGGCCTTGAACTTTGGACAAATTCCTCTTGGCATTCCAATCAATGTTATTCAAAGCTATTGGAAAGATCAAGTATTTCCTTTTTTTTCCCTTTCTTATAGGCCTAGTTCCCTCTTTGTTACCAATAGAAAACGCACATCTTTGTATTGTATCTAAAAAAATGTTCAATAAAAATGATTTCAATCTAAATATTGTGTCATGTTCTCTTATAGTGTGACTCGGCAGCCCTTTATGTTTTTAAAAAGAACCATTTCAGAAAAATTGTGCTAAAAAAACATGTCTGTTTCAGGTAGTGTAACTTCTACAGACACTGCTTTAGAAATCAAACAAATTAATATTCTATCTTCTATTTATTTCAGGTTGATTTTCCCCAATTTTTGACCAAAACAATATCTTCTGGAGTTTTTTTTAAAATTGCATGCCCTATCTGAATCATGAAAGTTTAATTTTGACTAGATTGTCCCTTTAAATATTGTGTCAAATATCCAAAAATGCAGCTCTTTTGCCCCTGTTAATGAGGATGAAGTTTCTGCCCTTATACTGTCCTCCCACCTCACTACCTGTCCCCTCGACCCCATCCCCTCACAGCTACTCTCCTCCCTCTCTTCTACCCTCACCCCCATACTCACAGACATTTTCAACCTCTCCCTCAGCACTGGTATATTTCCCTCATCTCTAAAACATGCACTGGTCACACCTATCCTCAAAAAAAACCTTGCCTTGATCCAACCTCCCCTTCCAATTACCGCCCTATTTCCCTACTCCCTCTTGCCTCAAAGCTCCTCGAAAAGCTAGTTTACGCACGTCTATCCCATTTCCTTACACTAAACTCTCTTCTTGACCCACTGCAATCTGGATTTCGTTCCCATCACTCTACAGAGACAGCAATTGTCAAGATTATCAATGACCTACTTGCAGCAAAATCCAAAGGCCACTTCTCTCTGCTTATCCTCCTTGACCTGTCTGCAGCCTTTGACACTGTTGACCACCCTCTTCTGCTCCAAACCCTCCAATCCTTCGGCATCTGTGACACAGCTCTCTCATGGTTCTCTTCCTATCTGACTAACCGTACATTTAGTGTAGCCTTCTCCGGAGCATCCTCTGCCCCGTTACCACTTTCTGTTGGGGTACCTCAAGGCTCTGTCCTTGGTCCCCTTCTCTTCTCAATCTACACGTCGTCACTAGGTTCCTTAATAAAGTCCCATGGGTTTCAATACCATTTGTATGCCGATGACACCCAAATCTACCTCTCTGCACCAGACCTACCTCCTTCCTTACCCGTGTCACTAACTGTCTTTCTCACATCTCATCTTGGATGTCCTCTCACTACCTTAAGCTAAATCTCTCCAAAACTGAACTCCTTATTTTTCCCCCTTCTTCCAATGTCTCCACCCCCAAAATTTCTATAACTGTTGATAATTCCATCATTACCCCTACCCCGCTCGCCCGATGTCTTGGGGTCACACTTGACTCAGATCTTTCCTTCACTCCTCACATCCAGTCCTTGGCTAAAGCCTGCAGCTTCCACCTTAAAAAACATTGCTAAAATTAGACATTTCCTTACACAAGATACAACCAAGATTTTAATCCACTCTCTCATCTTTTCCCGCCTCGACTACTGCAATTCCGTCCTCTCTGGTCTACCTAGCTGCCGCATAGCTCCTTTACAATCCATTATGAATGCCTCTGCCAGGCTCATCTTCCTTACTCGTCGCTCTTCATCTGCTGCACCTCTCTGCCAATCCCTTCACTGGCTTCCTCTTGCCTCTAGGCTTAAACATAAAATCCTCACCCTGACATATAAAGCTCTCAACTGCACTGCTCCCCCTTACATCTCAGAACTTGTCTCTAGATACTCTCCCTCCCGTCCCCTTCGATCAGCTCAGGATCTCCTCCTCTCTTGTTACTTCCTCACGTTTACAGGACTTCTCCAGACTGGCCCCCATCTTGTGGAATTCCCTGCCTCGCTCCATAAGACTCTCCCCTAGTTTTAACAGCTTCAAGCACTCCCTAAAAACTTTACTATTCAGGGATGCATACAACCAACACTAACCTTTCCTAACGCCATTGCTTTCCCCTTGAACCCCTTAGATTGTAAGCCTATGGGCCCAGCTGTTTACAGATCGCTTCATAAGAGCCGACAACAACAGTGAAACTCTCAGCAGGGCCCTCTACCCACTTGACCCCTACAAAAGCTATCCTGTACACCGACTATGTTTACAGCGCTGCAGAATCTGTTGGTGCTCTACAAATACCTGATAATAATAATAATTCTGGAGGAAGATTATTATCTTTTAAACAGAGATTTATGCCATTCATATGAAAGAGCTATTTAGCGCTCCCGTTCGCGCGTTAACTTGATAGACAGAAACTTTTTGTAAGTATTTGGTTGCACTCATACAAGTTGAAAGTAAAAATTTTGTGCGCAGGCATAAACCTGGCACACGAAAGAATATATATTGCAACCTTGTTATCTTCTCCGTATAAGTCATCGAAGGTAACCCAACCAAGTATATTCAAGGTGTTCACGATTTAGATTTTAACGCTGTCGGGTTAACGCAAATGAAAATGTAGCAATCTCAAAGCATGTTATTTAAATATTACATATCATATAGTAATATATATCATAGTGTGACTCGGCAGCCCTTTATGTTTTTAAAAAGAACCATTTCAGAAAAATTGTGCTAAAAAGACAAAAGTCTGTTTCAAGTAGTGTAACTGCTACGGCCACTGCTGTAGAAATCAAACACTGATAGTTACTATACTTTATAACAGCAAATGAAGAGACGTTGCACTCACGGATCATTTTTGCTCCACAAGTACAACCGTCTCTGTATTTGTTTCAAGTGTACACAGAAGGCTAATCCGTCACGGGTTACACCCCGCAGCAGCATGGGAGCTGTAGTTTTGCCCTCTCCTGGCCTATAGTTCCGGTATCATTGCAGTACTTTGAGCAGCGGAGAGAAACACAGCGATTATACTATATAAAGGCACCCGCCACAATAAAATAAATTTAAACAATACAATGTCAAAAGTAATCTATGTAGGTATGTAAATCTATATGAGTGTGTATCAGATCTACCAAGTCACATACTATAAGGCACTGTCTCACTCTGAGGTCTGTTCTCAATATCACATTTTGGATCAGTAAAGCCGCTCTGAGATAAAAAGTACTGCAAATTTCTTTGTGTGTGTCTGTGTATCAGATCTACCAAATCACATACTGTAAAGTCCTATGCCACTCTGAGGTCTGTTCTTCAGATCACACTTTGAATCACACTATGAAATCTAAAAAACGTTTTTCAAATTCTTTCTGCGTGATCCTTCAGGCTCTGAAATCTAATGATTAACCACATTAAATATATCATTACAATTAAAATACCATCAGATATATGCAGAAATATTTATTTATGAATAAATAGAACATATTCTGTTATGTACAGAAAATTGGAAAATAAAATATTCATATTTTCATGTCAGGTTAGCACAAATGGTGTATATATATATATATATATATATTTATATATATATATATATATAGTGTGTGTATGTATATATGTGTGTGTGTGTATATATATATATATATAGTGAGTGTGTGTGTGTGTGTATATATATATATATTATATATAATCTATATTTCCTTTGCAAATATTTACATTGATTTAATTTTGAGGACACGGAGGATTTTAATTTCAGTTTTTTATCTCCCCCCCATAATTTTAATGAATTTTTGTTTAACCTTGAAAGTAAGCTTTACCAATGCAGCAACCAGAATCTATCTCCTACTGATGATTTCCAAAAAGAACGAAACAGGCTGTCCAGTGGAGTGATTTCTGGTTTGCTGCAATAATCCTGTTAAAAGGATAGCTGTGTTAAAACAGTATTTTGAAGCAAAAAAACTGAGAATTTGCATATCTAATTTGCATATCTTACCCAGAATTCTCTTTTGCATTGGTAACATTGTATATGAGGTATTTCCGGGAAAAAGCAATCAGGGAATCTTGCTTAGATGTGCTAATTTCCTATGCAAATATTTACATTGATTTTATATATATTTATATATATGTACTCACTCCTATTTAACATGATTTTGAATGTGATTGTTTAATTCTGAAGACAGCTACATCCCCAGTTATAAAAGGGTGTTTACACTTATGCAACCATATTATTTTAGTTTTTTATTTTTATTTCCCTTTACCTAAAAGATTTCAGTTTGTTTTTCAATTGAGTTGTGTAGTTTATAGGTCACATTAAAGGTGGAAAAAGTCCTGAAATGATTTATCTTTGTCTCATTTTTTTTACATCACAGAAACCTGACATTTTAACAGGGGTGTGTAGACTTTTTATATCCACTGTATATATATTTATATGTATATATATATAAAATTCCTCCAAGAAAAGCAGGCACTCACTGGACTTTATGATAAAAGGTATAAACTTTATTAGTTCATTTTAAAAATGAGGAGACATAACGTTTCGGCACTATATTGTGCCTTTGTCAAATGTCACACAATTTCAAGCAAAAAGTGCAATCAAGCACCTAAAATCGAATAACATACAATTTAAAACTTACCCCTTAAATAATCAAAACAATCTTAACCTTGCCGCCATCCGACTTCTCACTCCTCCCTTCCAAAGGCATTGACGTCACGCTGACACGCTAACGTGCCTAGCGTGATGACGCATAGCACGACGTTGCCATAGTAATGTCAGAAAACAATGCACCGGAGCGTCTGTCACAGTCCAGAACCACAAGTAGCGATAGTACGCATGCTTAGAACTAAACAGCTCATAGGGCGCAAGCGTGTCTAATGGCAACCAGCCATAAATAACAACAAAGCCTATTCCCGATCGCTACCTGTGTATTATGAGTGTGACTGGATGGTGTCAGATCATAATAGGTTACATATGTATGGTCTTTATATTCACTGTGTACACATACTGACTATGTCATCAAATCAAATAGATACATATAGCTGTCATACGATGGATACAATACCTGTATTGACAGACAGCTGTAAGGCGTAACTGTATTAATATATACAAAATGTGATATGTATAATAATATGTACAAAGAATATATACAAAAAACAGTAACTGACAGTATCAGGATATATAATGTGAGCCAAACCTAACTCATCAAATTAAGATGCATCAGGCCATTTAGAGTATGGTAAAAACCTATGTCAAGAAGTGGAGACCCTGAGACCCAAAATGCTACACAGACATAAGAGTAGCACTTTAAGATTATTAATAATATGGGCTAAAGTCCAATGATGTATTCAAGCCCCGTGGGGCCAATGTGTCCAGCCTGTAGATCCACCTGCTTTCACACTGTAAAAGTCTCTTAGCCCTATCACCACCCCTAGGGATGGGAGGTACATGATCTATCAACATAGATCTAATGCTGGAAACTGAGTGTTTAAATTGTATACAGTGGCGTACCACCGGCTGGTCAGATTCGCCATTTTTCAGGGCCTCCCGGATGGCATACCGGTGATTCGCCATCCTATCTCGGAAAGTAGTGGTCGTTTTACCCACATACACATTAGAGCACGGGCAAACAAGCATATAGATAACAAAAGTGCTGGTGCAACTAAGGCGATAGTTGATCTTATACCGCTGGTTCCTGTGGGGATGCTGGAAAGAGTCACCTTTTAGCATGCTGTTGCACGTAGTACAGCTCCCACAAGGGAAGCAACCCTTCTTAGACGACTTCAGCCAAGTATCTTTTTGATAGTGGCCAACTGGGTCAGATTTGACCAGGATATCCCTAAGATTTCTGGCTCTACGATAGACCAACCTTGGGGCAGTCATCTTCCGAAAAGGTAACGTGGGATCAGTCCCAACCACAGGCCAATGACGACGTACAGCGCCTGTAAGCTGTTCACAACCAGGTGTAAATGTAGTAATCAGATTCAGTTGTTCAGCCATATCCTTAGTCGAAATACTAGGGCTTTTGGTGATATCGGTATTCAATAGCTTATCCTGAATGTCACATATTTCATCCTTAGGGTAACCTCTTTTACTCAGCTTCTCCCCCATTTCGTTAAGTTGGGTCAATCTCAGGGGTGTCTCGCTATTGTTTCTCAAAACACGTGTAAGCTGGGAAGTGAGAACACCTTTCTTTTGGTGTTTAGGGTGAAAACGTCTGGCATCCAGTATTGAATTGCGGTCTGTGGGCTTTGTGTACAAAGATGTACCAAACCGCAATCCACCAGAGTCGTCAACCTTAAACACACTTAAATCAAGAAAATGTACTTTCAAAAGATTAAATTCAAGCTTGAACCGTATTGGGCTTACCATGAGGTTCAAATGTGACACCCACTCACGCAACATCAACTCGCTACCTCTCCAAATGAAGAAAACATTGTCGATGTAGTGAGTATAATATTTCACTTGTGGATGTTCAAATGGTTTCATCAGCTCTTGCTCGTACCAGGCCATATAGATGTTGGCGTAAGTGGGTGCCACATTCGAACCCATGGCTGTGCCAGCCACCTGCAAATAATAATAATCTTCAAACTTGAAGTAATTCTTTTCAAGGCAAAGAGTCAGCAATTCACAAATAAATTCAATGGGTGGTCCATTGTAATGAACATTACCAGTCACCATGGACCTGACAGCCTCCACTCCACCAACATGGGGAATAACCGTGTAGAGGCTATCCACGTCCATGGTGACCAGTATGTCATCATGGCATAGATCAGTGAAATCCCTGAGTATTTTCAACAAACTAGGCAAATCCTGAAGGTAGGCCCTAGTATTTTTAACTACATTCTGTAGATGTGAGTCAATATAAATGGCTAGACTGGTAAGGACCGAGCCCCGGGCAGATACAATCGGTCTGCCCGGGGGGTTCATCAGAGTATATATATATATATATATATATATATATATATATGTGTGTGTGTGTGTGTATATATATATATATGTATATATATGTATGTGTATTTTTTAAATGTGGAGACCTAAAAAAAATTTTTTTTTTTTTGCTGTTACCACCCAGTAAGTATTATGAGTTTCAGTTTCAATGTAATATAAAGAATAAACAGGGTTTATTAGGTTGAAACTTCTTTTAAGTGTGAAGAAATCTAATTTAACATAAACCATCATTTAAAATCACCCAGAGAAGTTTTAGTTACCAAGTTATACTGCAATAATATGATATATTTTTTTTTATAATTGACATAACCAAAAGTTGGCAACCCTATTTAGAGCAATAGCAGTACAGCATCAAAATAGGTTGCATTAATCCAGTTTCCCCCCCAGAAAATACAAATAAAACACAGCCTGACAATCTTCAATTCCGGTTCAAATTCTGTCTAAACTGAACTTTTTTTATTATAAATTGGTTAATAATTTAGTCTCAACCCTCTTATTAAATCAGTTTTAAAATGTCAGCCTCCTTTTAGTAATGCCTTGCACACCCACAGTGTTTAGTATTGAAACAACTGAAAGCAAAAAACTATGCAAGTTTACATAAGGGCATTTCTGTTCTTTAACCCAGCTGGAGCTATAACAGATGCAGCTTTTGTATTTCATATGATGTGCCAATAAATACTAGCTCAAGTGCTAAATTACCCCAAGGGAATTTCTGACATTGAACAATAATTATTTTTCATTAGGAAGTTATTTGATCCTTTATAATCTCTAAATGGTGTGTCAGATCATATGATTGTGTGAGCTAATTTTAGAGAGGAAATAGTGACAGCCTGACAGTTTTTGCAGCACAATGTTCCAGCTTCTCTATAGAAACAAATTAATATTCTATCTTCTATTTATTTCAGGTTGATTTTCCCCAATTTTTGACCAAAACAATATCTTCTGGAGGAAGATGATTATCTTTTAAACAGAGATTTTATGCCATTCATATGAAAGAGCTATTTAGCGCTCCCGTTTGCGCGTTAACTTGCTAAACGAAAACTTTTTGCTGTTTGTTTGCACTAATACAAGTTGAAAGTAAAAATTTTGTGCGCAGGCATAAACCTGGCACACGAAAGAATATATATTGCAACCTTGTTATCTTCTCCGTATAAGTCATCAAAGGTAACCCAACCAAGTATATTCAAGGTGTTCATGATTTAGATTTTATTGCGGTCGGGTTAACGCAAATGAAAATGTAGTAATCTCAAAGCATGTTATTTAAATATTACATATAAAATATTAAAACAAATAATGAAAATTATTACAAATGATTAAACATACTTTACAGTATTTTTAATAAAGTTTTCATTTCACTAACCTGACCACGTTAAAAGTTAAATCGCAGAACATGCAAAACGCATATTTTACATTCCTATGTTCTTCACATAGAAAATAGAAACTTGTTTCCTCTATGTTGGAATAAACTAAACTTTGAAGAGAATTCACAGTGCTGCTGTTTTTCTATTTTGTATTGATTCTTGGGGATGCAGGCCCCTGCAGCTTGCACGTGAGTAAATAAGAAGGTGCTGGACAGTGTTTATGACTTTTTATGTTCTTCACATTATATATATATATATATATATATATAGATAGACAGATAGATAGATATAGGAATAGATATATAGGAATAGGTGTATACAAAATATATATATATATATATATATGTATATGTATTTTCAGTAAAAAGTACATTATCCTATAATTGAAGAACATTGGAATGTGAAATATTCACAGTATGCCAGCAAGTAGGTAGCAGCTTCCTAACCAGTACGCCAGCTATCAGCTGCCAGATTAAATCACCCTGGGTACGTTCGCTTTGAGGTGATTGACAACCCCCTACTTGTGACTTGCGTGCCATTGGGCTTGCTCGAGCAGGGGTCGGCATTGCACAAGCAAAGGTTTGTGCAATGTTAATACAGGCAGCATATTGATGCAATGCGCTGCCCGTTTTTTTTCGATCCCGGGCGGACAAGTGGGCGAAGTTCAAACATAGTACGTCCAGCAGGTAATAAATGCCAGCCTTAGACATGTATGTATGTATCTGTATGTTAAAGCCCTTTTTATGACTTTTTTAACTTTTAATGCAAAGCTTTAAAGTAATTTCTATCAGACAGTGATAATGTTTGTAACTATACTTTTAAATGTATTTTTGATTTTTTTTTATATTTTTTGTGCCACTTTTTTGTCTCGCATAACAGTTAACCAGAGTTCTGAAGTCATGCTAACCCATTACGCGTCAAATTAGATTGTGCTCAGGTAAATGATTTTACTTTCAACTCCTAATACTCATGCTACTTCCAACGTGCGCAGAGAGCTGCAAAATACCCCCTTATCGCTCACGTGCAACAATTAGAACTCCACTTGTAATCTAGCCCTAAGCAGTTTAGATTGTTTTTAGAGTAACAGGAAATACATGGTTGTTCAAATAAAAATGTCTACATTTTTAAATGCTGCTCTAGATAACAGAAACATTTTGATTACAATGTCCCTTTCAATAACTATGACTTCCAAATGAAGTCAAGTCGTCAGCCTCCACTTATCAGAGCATACAATCTATAAATACCCTTACACATGCCTAGTGCTGAAATTGGCATGTTTGCTTTAAGAGCACTGCCAGTAAAGGCTTATGTAAGTTTGCATAATATTGTGCATTCCTTTCTTTTAACCCAGCTAGATTTGTAACTAAGACAATTTTTCTACTTTTATATTGTAGGCGCTGACTAAATCTGACTCTGCTTCATTTTGAAGTAATTCCTTTACATTTTCTAGCTTGTGTGTCAGAACATGCTGATCTTATAACAGAGAAGAATTACATAGCGGTAATTATTTTTAAATTTCACTTCATACTTAAAGTGCCATTAAAGTGAAACAAATTACCTTCTCTTATTCATTAGAGCTTGTAATTGTATCACTAATGAACCTGCAACTCTGTGTTTATATTCCACAAAGGGTTGAAAATACCGCTGAACCAATCCGCAAAGGCAGCTGTGCAGCTAGGTAATTTTTGTAACTTTAAAGGGACAGTCAACACTAGAGATAACAGTATCCGATATTTATTTAAAAATAAAAAGCGAAGATCCGCCTGCACCATACCCTTATTGTCTTACCTACTTCCTTCTCCTAGTAATCATCGAGGATAACTTCTATAATATGATGTAAATATGGCAGCCTAACTCCGCCCACCATTACGTAGCTACCTTCTTCTTCAAATGATCAGCCAATCAGAATCCAATACTCGCTCAGAAATTGAACGAGCTTGCAATTTATGACCGAGGATTGGATTCTGATTGGCTGATCATTTGAAGAAGAAGGTAGCTACGTAACGGTGGGGGGAGTTAGACTGCCATATTTACATCATATTATAGAAGTTATCGTCGATGATTACTAGGAGAAAGAAGTAGGTAAGACAAAAGGGATACGGTGCAGACGGATCTTCGTTTTTTATTTTTAAATATCGGATACTGTTATCTCGAGTGTTGACTGTCCCTTTAAGTGATGTTAAATTTATATCATTCGCATACTACGCAGTGTTTTTTTTTAGATTTACTAAAAGATTCTCTCCAGTATTATGCTACAAAATACGCCATAAGCTTTATAGCTTCTTTATGACAAACATGCCATGTTCTATAATCATAAAATGTGTTCAGTAGATAATTTTAAGATAAAAATAACAGGAACAATAATTACTTAGCAGAGATAGTAATAAAAACAAACGTACCATTCATGTAGACAACAGGACAGTGGGTCTGACTGGGATTGTTGCTGATTTAGAATGAATTTTAAGTAGAGAAGCTAAGTGCTCACATGGCTGAAGGCGTTTCCTTAATCTTACATTTCCAGTTTAGCTGCATGAGAAAGGAGGAATGTATCGTACAGTCACCAGGGTTTGTTTGTTTCTTAACACATTGTAAGCACAGCCGTAAAATAATGAGGAGAAAGGTATTCCTGGATCATGTATGTTAGGTAAATATAATAGTAATAGGATGAAATAAAAAATCAATAAGCCTGATCACACTATATAATATATATATATATATATATATATATATAATGCTCAAAAAACAAAGTATTGCAGTATGCAGTGATACCTTTTTCTCTTGTTAAGTGTATCCAGTCCACGGATCATCCATTACTTATGGGATATTAACTCCTCCCCAACAGGAAGTGCAAGAGGATTCACCCAGCAGAGCTGCTATATAGCTCCTCCCCTAACTGACATTACCAGTCATTCTCTTGCACCCAACGAATAGATAGGATGTGTGAGAGGACTGTGGTGATTATACTTAGTTTCATACCTTCAATCAAAAGTGTATCCAGTCCACGGATCATCCATTACTTATGGGATATTAACTCCTCCCCAACAGGAAGTGCAAGAGGATTCACCCAGCAGAGCTGCTATATAGCTCCTCCCCTAACTGCCATTACCAGTCATTCTCTTGCACCCAACGAATAGATAGGATGTGTGAGAGGACTGTGGTGATTATACTTAGTTTCATACCGTCAATCAAAAGTTTGTTATTTTATAATAGCACCGGAGTGTGTTATTCCTTCTCTTGTAGAATTTGAAGAAGAATCTACCTGAGTTTTTCTATGATTTTAGCCGGAGTAGTTAAGATCATATTGCTGTTTCTCGGCCATCTGAGGAGAGGTAAACTTCAGATCAGGGGACAGCGGGCAGATTAATCTGCAAAGAGGTATGTAGCAGCTTATTATTTTCTGACAATGGAATTGATGAGAAAATTCTGCCATACCGATATAATGTAAACTCAGCCTTAAATGCAGTAGCAGCAACTGGTATCAGGCTGTCATGTATGTATATTTTACACTTCAGTATTCTGGGGAATGGCACTTCACTGGAATTATACTGTATGCATAAAACTTTAGCCTAATTTGCAGGGACTAGCAACAGGCTTTTTAATAACACTCAATTTATTAATGTTAAACGTTTTTTGCTGGCATGTAAAATCGTTTAATTTTCTGAGGTACTGGGTGAAAAAATGTTTTGGGCACTATTTTTTTCCACTTGGCAGTCGTTTTATTTAATTTATGACAGTTTACTGATCTCTCTCACTGTTATGTGTGAGGGGGAGGGGCCTTTTTTGGCGCTTTTGCTACGCATCAAAAAATTCAGTCAGACGTTTATTGTCTTCCCTGCATGATCCGGTTCATCTCTACAGAACTCAGGGGTCTTCAAAACTTGTTTTGAGGGAGGTAATCACTCACAGCAGAGCTGTGAGATTGTAGTTGACTGTGATAAAAAAACGTTTATTTCTGTATTTTTTTTCTGCTATCAGGGTTAGTTATCCTTTGCTAATGGGAGCAATCCTTTGCTAAAATTGTGTTTTTTACAAAGATTTGATGCTATAACTTTCAGTTTATTAATTTTCAACTGTCATAACTTTTTCTGTGCTTCTTATAGGCACAGTACATTTTCATATTATAGTAAATTACTTGAAAAGTATTTCCAAGTTGCTAGTTTATTTGCTAGTGTGTTAAACATGTCTGATTCAGAGGAAGATATCTGTGCTATATGTGCTAAAGCCAAAGTGGAGCCCAATAGAAATTTATGTACTAACTGTATTGATGCTACTTTAAATAAAAGTCAATCTGTACAAATTGAACATATTTCACCAAACAACGAGGGGAGAGTTATGCTGACTAACTCGCCTCACGTGTCAGTACCTGCATCTCCCGCTCGGGAGGTGCGTGATATTGTAGCGCCGAGTACATCTGGGCGGCCATTACAAATCACATTACAGGATAATGGCTACTGTTATGACTGAAGTTTTGGCTAAATTACCAGAACTAAGAGGTAAGCGTGATCACTCTGGGGTGAGAACAGAGTGCGCTGATAATATTAGGGCCATGTCAGACACTGCGTCACAATTTGCAGAACATGAGGACGGAGAGCTTCATTCTGCGGGTGACGGTTCTGATCCAAACAAACTGGATTCAGATATTTCAAATTTTAAATTTAAGCTGGAAAACCTCCGTGTATTACTAGGGGAGGTGTTAGCGGCTCTGAATGATTGTAACACAGTTGCAATACCAGAGAAAATGTGTAGGTTGGATAAATATTTTGCGGTACCCGGCGAGTACTGACGTTTTTCCTATACCTAAGAGACTTACTGAAATTGTTACTAAGGAGTGGGGATAGACCCGGTGTGCCGTTCTCACCCCCTCCGATATTTAGAAAGATGTTTCCAATAGATGCCACCACACGGGACTTATGGCAAACGGTCCCTAAGGTGGAGGGAGCAGTTTCTACTTTAGCTAAGCGTACCACTATCCCGGTGGAGGATAGCTGTGCCTTTTCAGATCCAATGGATAAAAAGTTAGAGGGTTACCTTAAGAAAATGTTTGTTCAACAAGGTTTTATATTGCAACCTCTTGCATGCATTGCGCCTGTCACGGCTGCAGCAGAATTTTGGTTTGAGTCTCTGGAAGAGACACTTGAATCAGCTCCATTAGATGAGATTACACACAAGCTTAAAGCCCTTAAGTTAGCTAACTCATTTATTTCAGATGCCGTAGTACATTTAACTAAACTTACGGCTAAGAATTCCGGATTCGCCATTCAGGCACGCAGAGCACTGTGGCTAAAATCCTGGTCAGCTGACGTTACTTCTAAATCTAAATTGCTTAATATACCTTTCAAAGGGCAGACCTTATTCGGGCCCGGGTTGAAAGAAATCGCTAACATTACAGGAGGTAAAGGCCATGCCCTGCCTCAAGACAGAGCCAAACCTAAGGCTAGACAGTCTAATTTTCGTTCCTTTCGTAATTTCAAAGCAGGAGCAGCATCAACTTCCTCTGCACCAAAACAGGAAGGAGCTGTTGCTCGCTACAGACAAGGCTGGAGACCTAACCAGTCCTGGAACAAGGGCAAGCAGGCCAGGAAACCTGCTGCTGCCCCTAAGACAGCATGAATCGAGGGCCCCCGATCCGGGAACGGATCTAGTGGGGGGGCAGACTTTCTCTCTTCGCCCAGGCTTGGGCAAGAGATGTCCAGGATCCCTGGGCGTTAGAGATCATATCTCAGGGATACCTTCTAGACTTCAAATTCTCTCCCCCAAGAGGGAGATTTCATCTGTCAAGGTTGTCAACAAACCAACAAGGACAAGGGTTTTACTCAAATCTGTTTGTGGTTCCCAAAAAAGAGGGAACTTTCAGGCCAATCTTGGATTTAAAGATCCTAAACAAATTCCTAAGAGTTCCATCGTTCAAAATGGAAACTATTCGGACAATTTTACCCATGATCCAAAAGGGTCAGTACATGACCACAGTGGATTTAAAGGATGCTTACCTTCACATACCGATTCACAAAGATCATTACCGGTATCTAAGGTTTGCCTTTCTAGACAGGCATTACCAGTTTGTAGCTCTTCCATTCGGATTGGCTACGGCTCCGAGAATCTTCACAAAGGTTCTGGGTGCTCTTCTGGCGGTACTAAGACCGCGAGGAATTGCGGTAGCTCCGTACCTAGACGACATTCTGATACAAGCTTCAAGCTTTCAAACTGCCAAGTCTCATACAGAGTTAGTACTGGCATTTCTAAGGTCGCATGGATGGAAGGTGAACGAAAAGAAGAGTTCTCTCTTTCCACTCACAAGAGTTCCCTTCTTGGGGACTCTTATAGATTCTGTAGAAATGAAGATTTACCTGACAGAAGACAGGTTAACAAAGCTTCAAAATGCATGCCGTGTCCTTCATTCCATTCAACACCCGTCAGTAGCTCAATGCATGGAGGTGATCGGCTTAATGGTAGCAGCAATGGACATGGTACCCTTTGCACGCCTACATCTCAGACCGCTGCAATTGTGCATGCTAAGTCAGTGGAATGGGGATTACTCAGACTTGTCCCCTACTCTGAATCTGGATCAAGAGACCAGAAATTCTCTTCTATGGTGGCTTTCTCGGCCACATCTGTCCAGGGGGATGCCATTCAGCAGGCCGGACTGGACAATTGTAACAACAGACGCCAGCCTACTAGGTTGGGGCGCTGTCTGGAATTCTCTGAAGGCTCAGGGACAATGGAATCAGGAGGAGAGTCTCCTACCAATAAACATTCTGGAATTGAGAGCAGTTCTCAATGCCCTTCTAGCTTGGCCCCAGTTAACAACTCGGGGGTTCATCAGGTTTCAGTCGGACAACATCACGACTGTAGCTTACATCAACCATCAGGGAGGGACAAGAAGCTCCCTAGCAATGATGGAAGTATCAAAGATAATTCGCTGGGCAGAGTCTCACTCTTGCCACCTGTCAGCAATCCACATCCCGGGAGTGGAGAACTGGGAGGCGGATTTCTTAAGTCGTCAGACTTTTCATCCGGGGGAGTGGGAACTTCATCCGGAGGTCTTTGCCCAAATACTTCGACGTTGGGGCAAACCAGAGATAGATCTCATGGCGTCTCGACAGAACGCCAAGCTTCCTCGTTACGGGTCCAGATCCAGGGATCCGGGAGCGGTTCTGATAGATGCTTTGACAGCACCTTGGACCTTCGGGATGGCTTATGTGTTTCCACCCTTCCCGATGCTTCCTCGATTGATTGCCAGAATCAAACAGGAGAGAGCATCAGTGATTCTAATAGCGCCTGCATGGCCACGCAGGACTTGTTATGCAGATCTAGTGGACATGTCATCCTGTCCACCTTGGTCGCTACCTCTGAAACAGGACCTTCTGATCCAGGGTCCCTTCAAATATCAAAATCTAATTTCTCTGAAGCTGACTGCTTGGAAATTGAATGCTTGATTTTATCAAAACGTGGTTTTTCTGAGTCAGTTATTGATACCTTAATACAGGCTAGGAAGCCTGTTACCAGAAAGATTTACCATAAGATATGGCGCAAATACTTATATTGGTGCGAATCCAAGAGTTACTCATGGAGTAAGGTTAGGATTCCGAGGATATTGTCTTTTCTACAAGAAGGTTTAGAAAAGGGTTTATCCGCTAGTTCCTTAAAGGGACAGATTTCAGCTCTGTCCATTCTTTTACACAAACGTCTGTCAGAAGTTCCGGACGTTCAAGCTTTTTGTCAGGCTTTAGCTAGGATCGAGCCTGTGTTTAAAACTGTTGCTCCACCATGGAGTTTGAACTTAGTTCTTAATGTTTTACAGGGGGTTCCGTTTGAACCCCTTCATTCCATTGATATCAAGTTGTTATCTTGGAAAGTTCTGTTTTTAATGGCGATTTCCTCGGCTCGAAGAGTCTCTGAGTTATCTGCCTTACATTGTGATTCTCCTTATCTGATTTTTCATTCAGACAAGGTAGTTCTGCGTACTAAACCTGGGTTCCTACCTAAGGTGGTCACTAACAGGAATATCAATCAAGAGATTGTGGTTCCATCTTTGTGTCCTAATCCTTCTTCGAAAAAGGAACGTCTGCTACACAATCTAGATGTAGTCCGTGCCCTGAAATTTTATCTACAGGCAACTAAGGATTTTCGACAAACGTCTTCCCTGTTTGTCGTTTATTCTGGTCAGAGGAGAGGTCAAAAAGCTTCGGCTACCTCTCTCTCCTTTTGGCTTTGTAGCATAATACGGTTAGCCTATGAGACTGCTGGACAGCAGCCTACTGAAAGAATTACAGCACATTCTACTAGAGCTGTGGCTTCCACTTGGGCCTTTAAGAATGAGGCTTCTGTTGAACAGATTTGCAAGGCTGCAACTTGGTCTTCTCTTCATACTTTTTCCAAATTTTACAAATTTGACACTTTTGCTTCTTCGGAGGCTGTTTTTGGGAGAAAGGTTCTTGAGGCAGTGGTTCCTTCCGTATAAAGAGCCTGCCTGTCCCTCCCGTCATCCGTGTACTTTAGCTTTGGTATTGGTATCCCATAAGTAATGGATGATCCGTGGACTGGATACACTTAACAAGAGAAAACATAATTTATGCTTACCTGATAAATTTATTTCTCTTGTAGTGTATCCAGTCCACGGCCCGCCCTGTCACTTTAAGGCAGGTAATTTTTCCATTAAACTACAGTCACCACTGCACCCTATGGTTTTCCTTTCTCTGCATGTTTTCGGTCGAATGACTGGTAATGGCAGTTAGGGGAGGAGCTATATAGCAGCTCTGCTGGGTGAATCCTCTTGCACTTCCTGTTGGGGAGGAGTTAATATCCCATAAGTAATGGATGATCCGTGGACTGGATACACTACAAGAGAAATAAATTTATCAGGTAAGCATAAATTATGTTTTTATAATAGCACCGGAGTGTGTTATTCCTTCTCTGGTAGAATTTGAAGAAGAATCTACCTGAGTTTTTCTATGATTTTAGCCGGAGTAGTTAAGATCATATTGCTGTTTCTCGGCCATCTGAGGAGAGGTAAACTTCAGATCAGGGGACAGCGGGCAGATTAATCTGCAAAGAGGTATGTAGCAGCTTATTATTTTCTGACAATGGAATTGATGAGAAAATTCTGCCATACCGATATAATGTAAACTCAGCCTTAAATGCAGTAGCAGCAACTGGTATCAGGCTGTCATGTATGTATATTTTACACTTCAGTATTCTGGGGAATGGCACTTCACTGGAATTATACTGTATGCATAAGACTTTAGCCTAATTTGCAGGGACTAGCAACAGGCTTTTTAATAACACTCAATTTATTAATGTTAAACGTTTTTTGCTGGCATGTAAAATCGTTTAATTTTCTGAGGTACTGGGTGAAAAAATGTTTTGGGCACTATTTTTTTCCACTTGGCAGTCGTTTTATTTAATTTATGACAGTTTACTGATCTCTCTCACTGTTAGCTATCAGGGTTAGTTATCCTTTGCTAATGGGAGCAATCCTTTGCTAAAATTGTGTTTTTTACAAAGATTTGATGCTATAACTTTTCAGTTTATTAATTTTCAACTGTCATAACTTTTTCTGTGCTTCTTATAGGCACAGTACGTTTTCATATTATAGTAAATTACTTGAAAAGTATTTCCAAGTTGCTAGTTTATTTGCTAGTGTGTTAAACATGTCTGATTCAGAGGAAGATATCTGTGCTATATGTGCTAAAGCCAAAGTGGAGCCCAATAGAAATTTATGTACTAACTGTATTGATGCTACTTTAAATAAAATACAATCTGTACAAATTGAACATATTTCACCAAACAACGAGGGGAGAGTTATGCCGACTAACTCGCCTCACGTGTCAGTACCTGCATCTCCCGCTCGGGAGGTGCGTGATATTGTAGCGCCAAGTACATCTGGGCGGCCATTACAAATCACATTACAGGATATGGCTACTGTTATGACTGAAGTTTTGGCTAAATTACCAGAACTAAGAGGTAAGCGTGATCACTCTGGGGTGAGAACAGAGTGCGCTGATAATATTAGGGCCATGTCAGACACTGCGTCACAATTTGCAGAACATGAGGACGGAGAGCTTCATTCTGCGGGTGACGGTTCTGATCCAAACAAACTGGATTCAGATATTTCAAATTTTAAATTTAAGCTGGAAAACCTCCGTGTATTACTAGGGGAGGTGTTAGCGGCTCTGAATGATTGTAACACAGTTGCAATACCAGAGAAAATGTGTAGGTTGGATAAATATTTTGCGGTACCGGCGAGTACTGACGTTTTTCCTATACCTAAGAGACTTACTGAAATTGTTACTAAGGAGTGGGATAGACCCGGTGTGCCGTTCTCACCCCCTCCGATATTTAGAAAGATGTTTCCAATAGACGCCACCACACGGGACTTATGGCAAACGGTCCCTAAGGTGGAGGGAGCAGTTTCTACTTTAGCTAAGCGTACCACTATCCCCGGTGGAGGATAGCTGTGCCTTTTCAGATCCAATGGATAAAAAGTTAGAGGGTTACCTTAAGAAAATGTTTGTTCAACAAGGTTTTATATTGCAACCTCTTGCATGCATTGCGCCTGTCACGGCTGCAGCAGCATTTTGGTTTGAGTCTCTGGAAGAGACACTTGAATCAGCTCCATTAGATGAGATTACACACAAGCTTAAAGCCCTTAAGTTAGCTAACTCATTTATTTCAGATGCCGTAGTACATTTAACTAAACTTACGGCTAAGAATTCCGGATTCGCCATTCAGGCACGCAGAGCACTGTGGCTAAAATCCTGGTCAGCTGACGTTACTTCTAAATCTAAATTGCTTAATATACCTTTCAAAGGGCAGACCTTATTCGGGCCCGGGTTGAAAGAAATTATCGCTGACATTACAGGAGGTAAAGGCCATGCCCTGCCTCAAGACAGAGCCAAACCTAAGGCTAGACAGTCTAATTTTCGTTCCTTTCGTAATTTCAAAGCAGGAGCAGCATCAACTTCCTCTGCACCAAAACAGGAAGGAGCTGTTGCTCGCTACAGACAAGGCTGGAGACCTAACCAGTCCTGGAACAAGGGCAAGCAGGCCAGGAAACCTGCTGCTGCCCCTAAGACAGCATGAATCGAGGGCCCCCGATCCGGGAACGGATCTAGTGGGGGGAAGACTTTCTCTCTTCGCCCAGGCTTGGGCAAGAGATGTCCAGGATCCCTGGGCGTTAGAGATCATATCTCAGGGATACCTTCTAGACTTCAAATTCTCTCCCCCAAGAGGGAGATTTCATCTGTCAAGGTTGTCAACAAACCAAATAAAGAAAGAGGCGTTTCTACGCTGCGTACAAGATCTTTTATTAATGGGAGTGATCCATCCGGTTCCGCGGTCGGAACAAGGACAAGGGTTTTACTCAAATCTGTTTGTGGTTCCCAAAAAAGAGGGAACTTTCAGGCCAATCTTGGATTTAAAGATCCTAAACAAATTCCTAAGAGTTCCATCGTTCAAAATGGAAACTATTCGGACAATTTTACCCATGATCCAAAAGGGTCAGTACATGACCACAGTGGATTTAAAGGATGCTTACCTTCACATACCGATTCACAAAGATCTTTACCGGTATCTAAGGTTTGCCTTTCTAGACAGGCATTACCAGTTTGTAGCTCTTCCATTCGGATTGGCTACGGCTCCGAGAATCTTCACAAAGGTTCTGGGTGCTCTTCTGGCGGTACTAAGACCGCGAAGAATTGCGCTAGCTCCGTACCTAGACGACATTCTGATATAAGCTTCAAGCTTTCAAACTGCCAAGTCTCATACAGAGTTAGTACTGGCATTTCTAAGGTCGCATGGATGGAAGGTGAACGAAAAGAAGAGTTCTCTCTTTCCACTCACAAGAGTTCCCTTCTTGGGGACTCTTATAGATTCTGTAGAAATGAAGATTTACCTGACAGAAGACAGGTTAACAAAGCTTCAAAATGCATGCCGTGTCCTTCATTCCATTCAACACCCGTCAGTAGCTCAATGCATGGAGGTGATCGGCTTAATGGTAGCAGCAATGGACATAGTACCCTTTGCACGCCTACATCTCAGACCGCTGCAATTGTGCATGCTAAGTCAGTGGAATGGGGATTACTCAGACTTGTCCCCTACTCTGAATCTGGATCAAGAGACCAGAAATTCTCTTCTATGGTGGCTTTCTCGGCCACATCTGTCCAGGGGGATGCCATTCAGCAGGCCGGACTGGACAATTGTAACAACAGACGCCAGCCTACTAGGTTGGGGCGCTGTCTGGAATTCTCTGAAGGCTCAGGGACAATGGAATCAGGAGGAGAGTCTCCTACCAATAAACATTCTGGAATTGAGAGCCCTTCTGGCTTGGCCCCAGTTAACAACTCGGGGGTTCATCAGGTTTCAGTCGGACAACATCACGACTGTAGCTTACATCAACCATCAGGGAGGGACAAGAAGCTCCCTAGCAATGATGGAAGTATCGAAGATAATTCGCTGGGCAGAGTCTCACTCTTGCCACCTGTCAGCAATCCACATCCCGGGAGTGGAGAACTGGGAGGCGGATTTCTTAAGTCGTCAGACTTTTCATCCGGGGAGTGGGAACTTCATCCGGAAGTCTTTGCCCAAATACTTCGACGTTGGGGCAAACCAGAGATAGATCTCATGGCGTCTCGACAGAACGCCAAGCTTCCTCGTTACGGGTCCAGATCCAGGGATCCGGGAGCGGTTCTGATAGATGCTTTGACAGCACCTTGGACCTTCGGGATGGCTTATGTGTTTCCACCCTTCCCGATGCTTCCTCGATTGATTGCCAGAATCAAACAGGAGAGAGCATCAGTGATTCTAATAGCGCCTGCATGGCCACGCAGGACTTGGTATGCAGATCTAGTGGACATGTCATCCTGTCCACCTTGGTCGCTACCTCTGAAACAGGACCTTCTGATCCAGGGTCCCTTCAAACATCAAAATCTAATTTCTCTGAAGCTGACTGCTTGGAAATTGAACGCTTGATTTTATCAAAACGTGGTTTTTCTGAGTCAGTTATTGATACCTTAATACAGGCTAGGAAGCCTGTTACCAGAAAGATTTACCATATGATATGGCGCAAATACTTATATTGGTGCGAATCCAAGAGTTACTCATGGAGTAAGGTTAGGATTCCGAGGATATTGTCTTTTCTACAAGAAGGTTTAGAAAAGGGTTTATCCGCTAGTTCCTTAAAGGGACAGATTTCAGCTCTGTCCATTCTTTTACACAAACGTCTGTCAGAAGTTCCGGACGTTCAAGCTTTTTGTCAGGCTTTAGCTAGGATCAAGCCTGTGTTTAAAACTGTTGCTCCACCATGGAGTTTGAACTTAGTTCTTAATGTTTTTCAGGGGGTTCCGTTTGAACCCCTTCATTCCATTGATACCAAGTTGTTATCTTGGAAAGTTCTGTTTTTAATGGCGATTTCCTCGGCTCGAAGAGTCTCTGAGTTATCTGCCTTACATTGTGATTCTCCTTATCTGATTTTTCATTCAGACAAGGTAGTTCTGCGTACTAAACCTGGGTTCCTACCTAAGGTGGTCACTAACAGGAATATCAATCAAGAGATTGTGGTTCCATCTTTGTGTCCTAATCCTTCTTCGAAAAAGGAACGTCTGCTACACAATCTAGATGTAGTCTGTGCCCTGAAATTTTATCTACAGGCAACTAAGGATTTTCGACAAACGTCTTCCCTGTTTGTCGTTTATTCTGGTCAGAGGAGAGGTCAAAAAGCTTCGGCTACCTCTCTCTCCTTTTGGCTTCGTAGCATAATATGGTTAGCCTATGAGACTGCTGGACAGCAGCCTCCTGAAAGAATTATAGCACATTCTACTAGAGCTGTGGCTTCCACTTGGGCCTTTAAGAATGAGGCTTCTGTTGAACAGATTTGCAAGGCTGCAACTTGGTCTTCTCTTCATACTTTTTCCAAATTTTACAAATTTGACACTTTTGCTTCTTCGGAGGCTGTTTTTGGGAGAACGGTTCTTCAGGCAGTGGTTCCTTCCGTATAAAGAGCCTGCCTGTCCCTCCCGTCATCCGTGTACTTTAGCTTTGGTATTGGTATCCCATAAGTAATGGATGATCCGTGGACTGGATACACTTAACAAGAGAAAACATAATTTATGCTTACCTGATAAATTTATTTCTCTTGTAGTGTATCCAGTCCACGGCCCGCCCTGTCACTTTAAGGCAGGTAATTTTTCCATTAAACTACAGTCACCACTGCACCCTATGGTTTTCCTTTCTCTGCATGTTTTCGGTCGAATGACTGGTAATGGCAGTTAGGGGAGGAGCTATATAGCAGCTCTGCTGGGTGAATCCTCTTGCACTTCCTGTTGGGGAGGAGTTAATATCCCATAAGTAATGGATGATCCGTGGACTGGATACACTACAAGAGAAATAAATTTATCAGGTAAGCATAAATTATGTTTTTATTGGACTAACATAATATTTCAAAGACAAGCTTTCGAGAGTTTTCCTCTCTTCCTCAGGTCTGAAGCAATACTGATCAATCTGATCTGATACACATCACAACAAATGGAAGGGAGGGAGGGGGGTGAGAGGGGTGTCATAAAAAGCAGAGAATGTGTCTGAAGGAGAAAATAGCTGAGAATAGCCAGAAAGAATAAATAAACAGAGGAGAGTAAATAGGCAAGATGAAAGGAAAAACAAAAGGAAAAAGAAACCAATATAGGACAATAAGATGAGAGATTATAGAAAGTTATGGTAGTGTGTGAGAAAGCCAGAGTCTACATTAAATTCTTCATTTCTGGTATTGAAATGTGTGATCATTTTCATCTCAAACGTCTTTCGTTCATGAGAGTCTTTGAAATTCCCTTTAAGAATTTTAATCCTGAGGTTAAGGATGGAGTGACCAGTCTGGGTGAAGTGATGACCAACAGGGGTACAATATTCATTTTCCTTGTGGTTTTTGATCGAGTGTCTGTGTAGATTCATTCTGAGATGTAGCTTTAGGCCAGTTTCTCCAATTTAGCAACCTCTGTCACACGCTGTACACTGTATCATGTACACCACATTAGCAGATGAGCACGAATAGGATCCTTTAAAATTATATGACGCGTTGTTGTGTTTGGCGGGGCATTGCCCCAAAGTAATCAGCTCTTTTACCTGTAAAAAAAAAAGACAATACCCCCCCAACATTACATCCCACCACCCACACACCCAACCCTACTCTAAAACCCACCCAATCCCCCCTTAAAAAAAACCTAACACTACCCCCTTGAAGATCACCCTACCTTGAGACTTCTTCACCCAGCCGGGCACAAGTGGACTTCCAGAGGGGCAGAAGTCTTCATCCGATCCGGCCAGAAGAGGTCCTCCAATCGGCAGAAGTCTTCATCCAGACGGCATCTTCTATCTTCATCCATCAGGAGCAGAGCGGGTCCATCTTGAATCCAGCCAACGTGGAGCATCCTCTTCAAACGAAGTTCAAGCGAAGAATGAAGGTTCCTTTAAATGACATCATCCAAGATGGCGTCCCTTGAATTCCGATTGGCTGATTGGATCAGCCAATAGGATTTTTCCTACCTTAATTCCGATTGGCTGATAGAATCCTATCAGCCAATCGGAATTCAAGGGACACCATCTTGGATGACGTCATTTAAAGGAACCTTCATTCTTCACTTGGACTTCGTTTGATGCTTATTTTATTTAGATTTATTTAAATTATATTTAAGTTAGGGGGGTTAGACTTAGGTTTAGACTTAGGTTTAGGGGTTAATACATTTAATATAGTAGCGGCAACGATGGGGGTGGCAGATTAGGGGTTAATACGTTTAGTTAGGTTGCGGCGACATTGGGGGGGCAGATTTGGGGTTAAAAAATATAATGTAGGTGGCGGCGGTGTCCGGAGCAGCAGATTAGGGGTTAATAATATAATGCAGGTAGCGGCGATGTCGGGGTGGCAGATTAGGGGTTAATAAGTGTAAGATTAGGGGTGTTTAGACTCGTGGTTCATGTTAGGGTAACTTTTATTTCCCCATAGGAATCAATGGGGCTGCGTTAGAAGCTGAACGCTGCTTTTTTGCAGGTGTTAGGTTTTTTTTCCAGCTGAATCTGCGCCATTGTTTCCTATGGGGAAATCGTGCACTGGTATTGAGGTGAGATGTGGAGCTAAATTTTGCTCTACGCTCACCTTTACCACATACATACACACAAACATCTTTTGCTCTCTCTCCCCCTCTCTTTTGCTCTCTCTCTCCCCCTCTCTTTTGCTCTCTCTCTCTCCCCCTCTCTCTTTTGCTCTCTCTCCTCCTCTCTTTTGCTCTCTCTCTCCCCCTCTCTTTTGCTCTCTCTCTCCCCTCTCTTTTGCTCTCTCTCCCCTCTCTTTTGCTCTCTCTCCCTCTCTTTTGCTCTCTCTCCGCCTTTCTTTTGCTCTCTCTCTCCTCCTCACTTTTGCTCTTTCTCTCTCCTCTCTTTTGCTCTCTCTCTCCCTGTCTTTTGCTCTCTCTCCCCCTCTTTTTTTTGATTTCTCTCTCCCCCTCTTTTTTGATTTCTCTCTCCCTCTATTTTGCGTTCTCTCTCGCCCTTTCTTGAGCGCTCTCTATCTCTCCCCTCTCTTTTGCGCTCTCTCTCCCCTCTCTTTTGCACTCTCTCTTTTGCGCTCTCTCTTCCCTCTCTTTTGCACTCTCTCTTCCCTCTCTTTTGCACTCTCTCTTCCCTCTCTTTTGCGCTCTCTCTCCCCTCTCTTTTGCACTCTCTTCTCCCCTCTCTTTTTCTCTCTCTGCCCCCTCTCTTTTTCTCTCTCTGCCCCCTCTCTCTTCCCCCTCCTCTTTTGCTTTCTCTCACTCTCTCTTTCTCTCTCTTTTGCTCTCTCTCCCCCTCTCTTTGGCTCTCTCTCTCTCCCCCTCTCTTTGGCTCTCTGCCCCCCCTCTTTGGTTCTCTTTCTCCCCCCTCTTTGGCTCTCTCTCCAGCTCTTTTGCCTCTCTCTCGCAGCCACGGCCACTCCCGGCAGTCCACACCCCCATTGTGGTGCCCTGCCTGACCACGGCCATTCACAGCACTCCTGTAGGCCATGCCCACCAGATCACACCCCAATCGCGACACCCCACACGGTAACACCCCCAGTCATGCCTGGCCACTTCCCCATCATGGCTCTCCCGCCGGCCACGCCACACCACCTCTGCTGTCAGGATCCTAAAGGCCAGGTGTGTTTGTCCTTGCGCAGTCTCTACTGCCCATGACAGCTTCGGACAAACACACTTGTCCTTTTATATTATAGGATGAATAGTGCATAAATATGCTTTAATAGCTCATATATATATATATATATATATATATGTCTTTATATATTTGTGTTTTTATATATATATATATATATATACTGTGTGTATATATATATATATATATATATAAATATGTATATACACATATAAATATATATATATATATATATATAGTATATATTTACATATATATTGAAATATTTATATATAACTAGTCCTAAAGCCCGTTCACACGGGCCATTGTTTGCAGTGCAGCGGTCCCACCCCTTGCTCTCTCTGACCCCCTCTCTTTTGTGCTCTCTCCCCCTCTCTGTTGCGCCCTCTCTCCCCCTCTCTTTTGCGCTCTCTCTCTCTCGCTCCACCTCTCTCTTTCTCTCTTGCTCCACCTCTCTTTTGTGCTCTCTCTCTCCCCCATCTCTTTTGCTCTCTCTCTCCCTCTCTTTTGTGCTCTCTCTCCCTCTCTTTTGTGCTCTCTCCCCCTCTCTTTTGCGCTCTCTCCCCCTCTCTTTTGCGCTCTCTCACTCCACCTCTCTTTAGCTTTCTCTCCCCCCTCTTTTGCTCTCTCTCTTTTACGCTCTCGTTCTCTCTCTCTTTTGCGCTCTGCGCCAACCTCTTTTGCACTCTCTCCCCTCTCTTTTGCGCTCTCTCTCCTCTCTTTTGTGCTCTCTCTCCCCCTCTCTTTTGTGCTCTCTCTCTCCCCTCTCTATTGCGCTCTCTCTCCCCTCTCTTTTGTGCTCTCTCTCCCCCTTTCTTTTGCGCTCTCTCTCTCCCCTCTTATGCGCTCTCTCTCTCCCCTTTTCTTTTGCGCTCTCTCTCTCCCCTCTTATGCGCTCTCTCTCTCCCCCTCTCTTTTGCGCTCTCTCTTTCCCCCCTCTCTTTTGCGCTCTCTCTCCCCCTCTCTTTTGCGCTCTCTCTTTCCCCCTCTCTTTTGCGCTCTCTCTTTCCCCCCTCTCTTTTGCGCTCTCTCTTTCCCCCCTCTCTTTTGCTCTCTCTCTCCCCTCTCTTTTAGTCCCTCTCCCCCTCTTTTTTGCTTTCTCTCCCCCCTCTTTTGCTCTCTCTCTCTTTTGCGCTCTCTTCCCCCCTCTCTTTTGCGTGCTCTCTCTCCCCCTCTCTTTTGTGCTCTCTCTCTCCCCCACTGTTGTGCGCTCTCTCCCCCTCTCTTTTGCGCTCTCTCTCTCCCCCTCTCTTTTGCGCTCTCTCTCTCCCCCTCTCTTTTGCGCTCTCTCTCTCCCCCTCTCTTTTGCGCTCTCTCTCTCCCCCTCTCTTTTGCGCTTGTTCTCTCTCTCCCCCTCTCTTTTGCACTCTCTCCCCCTCTCTTTTGCTCTCTCTCTCCCCCTCTCTTTTTTGGCTCTCTCTCTCCCCCTCTTTTGCGCGCTTTCTCTTTCCCCCCTCTCTTTTGCGCGCTCTCTCTTTCCCCCCTCTCTTTTGCGCGCTCTCTCTTTCCCCCCTCTCTTTTGCGCTCTCTCTCCCCCCTCTTTTGTGCTCTCTCTCTCCCCCTCTTTTGCTGTCTCTCTCCTTTTTTGCTGTCTCTCCATCCCTCTCTTTTGCTCTCTCTCCATCCCTCTCTTTTGCTCTCTCTCTCCCCCATCCCTCTCCCCCCCTCTCTCTTGCTCTCTCTCTCCCCCTCTCTTTTGCTCTGTCTCTCTCCCCTCTCTTCTGCACTTTACCCTCTCTTCTGCTCTTCCACCTCTCTTTAGCTCTTTCCTATCTCTCTCCCCCTCTCTTTCTATTTCTCTCCCCTCTCTGTCTCGCCGAACGCCCTTTAAATAGTGTTATTAGGTGTAACTGTGATGTGTGTTATGACACTTTTTTGTTTTGTGGAACAGTTAACCAGAGCTCTGAGGTCACACTGCTTGAGGGCAACTGAATTTAATGTGTGTCTGGGTAATCGCGTTTACTTTAAACTTGTAATACGTGTGCTACATGTGATGCTCGAAAACAGCAACGATAAACACGATATCGCTCGTACGTAACTGTTAGTGCGCCACTCATAATCAGGCCCTATATGTCTTGCTCTCTTCCTTTCTCATGAGTTCCATCTCACAGCAGTACTAAAACCTCTGTAGTACACAACCTGCCACCCATCCTGGAATGCAAAACCCACCAAAATGTTTCTGTGAGCCCAAATTCATTACTCTCAACACCCACTCCTTTTCTTCCTCGCTAGAATCCTTGTTCCAGCATTGTCATCAATGACCTTAAAAATTCTCATCTTCAGCCATCAATATGTGAGGTTCTTTGATGTCTGATGTACATTACTGATGTAAAATCCCCACTCTTTGTGAGTTACTGACTCAAAAGGAGTTAAATCAGGGCTTTATTTGTTAATATCTTAAAAGGAATTAAATGAGTGAAGGTTACTAGCACAAAACCAAAGTTTTGTGAGCATTACTTGCTTAAAACGAGTGGAGCGCTAACAGTTACGCATTGTCGGAATAGTACACCCTCAGAGCTCTGGTTAACTGTTTTGCAAAACAAAAAAGTGCCACAAAACACATCAAAAATACATTACAAAGTACAGTTACACATGAAATAACACCATCTAATATATATATATATATATATATATATATATGTTTTTTTTTTTTCATTCAACTATTGCACAACAAAACTTATAAGCGCTCAAAGATAATTCAGGGGTCAAGTCCAGTGGGAACGCATGGGAATAGAGTTTCTGCACTATTTTTGCAGGTAGAACTAAGTACCCCCTGGACAGAGAACAAAAATGCTTCAGTAAACACTGCTACTGGTGATGGGAGGAGCTGGAGCACAGTCTGGTTACAGTGATAGTGAGATCCTCTAGTAATGGGCAGTAACACTTCCTACAATACACTAACTGCAAGGCTGTCAAAGGTCTTGCTGTGTGATCATCCCACACTGTGTGGAACACATGGTGCTTAAATTTAAGTGTGCCGTGCTCTGGGGTAATTTATCTCCCCTCAGCAGAAATAGGACTGTTGCACCTTAAGTGGGACAGAGGAGGAGTTTGGAGTTGCTGTCAGATACAGAGGTCTCAGCCAGCCCTGGAAAGGAAGACTGGGGGAGCAAGGGGGTGTGAGGAACTGAAGGTAAGCCATCTATGCACCATGTGAGTTAAAAACAAAGTATGGACACCATGGATCTTGACATTAACCCCTTAATGACCACAGCACTTTTCCACTTTCTGTCCGTTTGGGACCAAGGCTATTTTTACATTTTTGCGGTGTTTGTGTTTAGCTGTAATTTTCTTCTTACTCATTTACTGTACCCACACATATTATATACTATTTTTCTCGCCATTAAATGAACTTTCTAAAGATACCATTATTTTCATCATATCTTATAATTTACTATAAATTTTTTTATAAAATATGAGGAAAAAATGAAAAAAAAACACACTTTTTCTAACTTTGACCCCCAAAATCTGTTACACATCTACAACCACCAAAAAACACCCATGCTAAATAGTTTCTAAATTTTGTGCTGAGTTTAGAAATACCCAATGTTTACATGTTGTTTGCTTTTTTTGCAAGTTATAGGGCCATAAATACAAGTAGCACTTTGCTATTTCCTAACCACTTTTTTTCAAAATTAGCGCTAGTTACATTGGAACACTAATACCTTTCAGGAATCCCTGAATATCCATTGACATGTATATTTTTTTTAGAAGACATCCCAAAGTATTGATCTAGGCCCATTTTGGTATATTTCATGCCACCATTTCACCGCCAAATGCGATCAAATAAAAAAAATTGTTCACTTTTTCACAAATTTTTTCACAAACTTTAGGTTTCTCACTGAAATTATTTACAAACAACTTATGCAATTATAGCATACATGGTTGTAAATGCTTCTCTGGGATCCCCTTTGTTCATAAATAGCAGACATATATGGCTTTGACTTTGCTTTTTGGTAATTAGAAGGCTGCTAAATGCCACTGCGCACCACACGTGTATTATGCCCAGCAGTGAAGGGGTTAATTAGGGAGCATGTAGGGAGCTTCTAGGGTTAATTTTAGCTTTAGTGTAGTGTAGTAGACAACCCCAAGTATTGATCTAGGCCCATTCTCGTATATTTCATGCCACCATTTCACCACCAAATGCCATCAAATTATAAAAAACTTTAAATATTCCCAATTTTAGGTTTCTCACTGAAATTATTTACAAACAGCTTGTGCAGTTATGGCACAAATGGTTGTAAATGCTTCTCTGGGATCCCCTTTGTTCAGAAATAGCAGACATATATGACTTTGGCGTTGCTTTTTGGTAATTAGAAGGCCGCTAAATGCTGCTGCACATCACACATGTATTATGGCTAGCAGTGAAGGGGTTAATTAGGTAGTTTGTAGGGAACAGGGTTAATTTTAGCTTTAGTGTAGAGATCAGCCTCCCACCTGACACATCCCACCCCCTGATCCCTCCCAAACAGCTCCCTTCCCTCCCCCACCCCACAATTGTCCCTGCCATCTTAAGTACTGGCAGAAAGTCTGCCAGTACTAAAATAAAAGTTTTTTTTAAAAAATAAATAATTTTTTAGCATATTTACATATGCTGCTGTGTAGAATCCCCTTAGCCCCCAACCTCCCTGATCCCCCCCCAAAAACAGCTCTCTAACCCTCCCCCTCTGCCTTATTGGGGGCCATCTTGGGTACTGGCAGCTGTCTCCGCCCTCCCGTGCACGTGCGCGCCCCCGGTCATCCCCGCCCACGATCCCGCCCCCCTCCACATCACCAAGGCCGTTGATGGCCGCCACCCGCCTCCCACACAGGCTCCCACCCACAAACAAAGTAAGCCATGGATGTCCGGTGCAGAGAGGGCCACAGAGTGGCTCTCTCTGCATCGGATGGCTACAAAAGGTTATTGCAGGATGCCTCCATATCGAGGCATCACTGCAATAACCGGAAAGCAGCTGGAAGCGAGCAGCATCGCTTCCAGCTGCTTTCCACACCAAGGACGTGCAGGGTACGTCCTCAGGCCTTAACTGCCTTTTTTTTTGAGGACGTACCCTGCACGTCCTCGGTCGTTAAGGGGTTAAACAACATGCGTTCATGTGTGTCTAGTTTAGTTATTTTAAAGTTGTTTTAAAAAAGTTCAGTTGAATCCTACATTACAAATAAAAATTGCACCCATGCTATGTAAAAATGTTACTATGGGGGTCCACCCTCAGGCCCAAAGGCAACCATTCAGCCCTTCATTGGTTTTAGTTTGCTAACCAGAGTGTATATATTATATACATATAAATATAGTGTGTGTGTATATATAAAACAATATTAATTGTGAGGGGTGTAAGTCTTGGTGAGTTCCCATACTTTTTTTTGTAGGACTTATATGTATATACAGACATATGCAAATATAAACACATAAATACATATGTACACACACACATATATATATATTTGCATTGGAGCCCATTGCAGTCAAGTATATCTTAAAAGGGTTGTTGAGGGCATGCATATGATTCTGATTCATTTATCATTTGGACCAGTAAGTTTCTCTTTTTTTATTTAAATATTTTGAATTTTTTTTTGAAGGAATAACAAGGTTATATGAAATAAAAACAATAACAATAAGAGAAAAAAAGTATCTCATTTTGTAAACAAAAAAGTATGTAATGATAAAGGAAGCATATTATTAGTGGCTGGTAAGCTTAAATATCTCCTAATTGTTGAGAATGTTGGGGGGGGGGGAATTAAGGTGAGATCGCCACCAACATAGCTTTGAGCTTGGTTTCTGTCCAAAAAAATTGCACATTGAGAAAGAAATTTCCCCATTTTGACATAATGAGGTTTTTCTAGACAACTAAGCCCAGACCTCCTTTAACATAATTAATGCCAAAAAAAAGGAAAACAGCTGCTAATAGTCCTGTGTCAGCTATCATCATTCTTAGCCCAACTTACACAGTCAATGTATAAAGCACATAGACTTCCGTACCTCTATTCCCAGTATTATCCTCAGGCACGTATAATCCGGCATGGAGGTCCGCTTCCAGAGCTAGTGTCCAACAGTTACAACCACTACAGGCTGGTACGGAATCCTCCAGTGTCTCGGTGAAATCGGATGATTCCCCTCCAGCTTTCAAACAATTCCAAAATTTGTTTTACCCAAACCCCATTGCTCATGGGTGTCGCACGCGCGCGTTAGGGACGGGTGGAGGAGGATTTATACTGGCACTGAATTAAAAAGAAAAAAAATCACTGCTCTCCATTTTTGCACCCCACTGCTGGGGCGCGCTAAGGTGGTTGCCTAGCTTGCGTTATGCAAGCGCCGAGCTTGAGTCTGAGTCTTTTTCCAGTATCGTGGGATAAGTCATTTTGCGCCACATAGCATTACTTTAAACAGCATAACTTTATATTTACAGGGAATGGGCGGCGGAAATTTAGAAAAAAGTTTATTGGGGATGGAGCTTATGCAGTTCAAAACAGTTTCCATGTGGTGAATGATTTGGGACCAATATGGTTTAATTACCCTGCATTCCCACCAAATGTGACTGTGTGCCTCTTTCACCACATCCTCTCCAACATAGATCTGGAACAGAGGGGTATATAGTTTTGAGACGTGTTGGTGTCAAGTATCACCTTAGCAGTAATTTATAGTTAGTTTCTAAAGCAGATAAAAAGAGAGAGGATCTCTTGGTGGATATAAAGTTTTTTGCCATTGTTCTGTAGGGATTTTGGTATCAAGATCTCTGTTCCATGATATGGTATATTAGGGGGTAGATTGAGATGATAGATCGAATATAAGTTTATGTGAAATTGCTATTGTCCCTTTTGGAGATGACATGTTTATGACTGTTTCAAATGGTGTTACTGATCTAGATAGCTGGGGAAGGTGGAGATAAAGTGACGCAATTGAAAATAAGAGAGCCATGTTTTGAAAATGTGTGGGAATTCCTGCTTTAATGTAACAAATGTTTTAAGGGAGTGGTCCTCAAAAGATAGGTATAAAAGTGGTTTCTATGCCCATTCACCAAATAAACTATGGGTAACTTTAGAGGAAGATTTAGTGAACATTAAAAACTTGAAAGATCGTTGGATATTTCCAAAAGACAGAAGCAAAAATATATTCTATAATTCCCTAATTTCTGGGACCTTGAGAACATGGGACAACTTGATCCATGCATACCCCAACCTCTCCTCCGCCCCTTCTCACCTCACAACATTACTAGGTAATAAGAGTTTTGTATTCACATATGAACAGTAGGCTCCATTGCAGGGTATCTAAGGTCTTTGCAAGTCAGCGCTTCACTCATTTTTAGAATCTGGTAGTTCAGCCAATGCTATGTAGTATGGTGGGCGTTAGCCCTGCTCTACTCGGTAACTTAGTTATCCGAGGGGGGTGATGCGTGGGTGTCGTAATGTTGCTGCCTTTCTCTTCAGACGGTCCGGTTTGGGTTCAGCTGGTGCGATTATAAAAATTAGGGTATCATTCAGCTCCGTGTCAGCTCTGTGTCAGCTCCTTAGGTAATGCAAAAAGTTTCAGAGCAGGATGTCCAATTTGGTAGGAGATAAATAGTGGCTTAAGAAGCTTCCCAATTGTGATGCTAATCATGGCCATGGTCAGGACATGCCCCCCGGCAGAGATATTTTAAATAGACTTATTATAATTTATACAAAAAGTGGGGGAAGTTAAAGTTAATAGGATGTCTTCAATGAACAGGGATATTTTGTATTCTTTCTGTCCTTGAATGGAATTGTTATGTCTAATTTGACAGGCTAATAATTCTATGGTCAAATAAAAGAGGGGATAAAGGGCATCCCTGGCAAGTGCCATTAGAAATGGAGAAGCCAGTAGATACTGTACCATTAACTCTTACTCTAGCTGAGGGATGAGAATAAAGAACAAAACATTTTTGTATGAAATGTGGGGAGAATCCAAAATGAGACAGAGTGGCAGTCATAAATGACCAGTCCACCATGTCAAAGGCTTTCTCTGCATCAATGGAGATAAAAATTGTTTATAATGGATTGGAGTTTGCCATGTGAATGAGTTTTATTGTTTTAGTGGTGTTGTCTTTAGATTCTCTCCCTAGAACAAACCCGTTCTAGTCCGGATGTATGAGACCTGGCAGAATTTGGTTTATATGATTGGCAAGGATTTTTGTGTAAATCTTCACGTCTAAATTAATCAATGAGATTGGCCTATAATTTTGTGGGAGGAGTAGCGATTT
The DNA here is from genome assembly GCF_027579735.1 of Bombina bombina. Lineage (NCBI taxonomy): Eukaryota > Metazoa > Chordata > Amphibia > Anura > Bombinatoridae > Bombina > Bombina bombina. Next base: position 1,029,010,005 of record NC_069501.1, read on the forward strand.
ACCCGGTTTCGGAATAACAGTTAAATGGGCTTCGAGCATAGACTTTGGAAAAGAGTGTTGTTTGTCGATAGCATTAAACATTTCAACAAGCAGGGTAACTAAAATTTCTTTAAATCTAGAATAATAGTGCAAGGTGAACCCATCTGGATCTGGGGCCTTTCCCAAAGGGAAACCCTTGATTGCGGACAACACCTCAGATATAGCTTAGCTTGTTAGATCAGTGCAGCATTGCATGTGTGCAGTTCTCAAGTGTGCTAGTTCATAAGTGTAGAGAGAGTTATAACAACGGAGTTAGACAAAGGAGTGGACAACAGAGTACTTTCAAATTTCAACAATTATATGCAAACATGCTAAACTTTCTAATGTCTGCTTTAACCTTTTCCTCCCTTCTCCTTAAAGTCACAGCTCTTCCATTTACAAATAGCACTCAGAACATTCATATTTCTCCTTCTCTTCTACCTTCCCCCCTCTACAACACACATGAACTTTATTCCTATCTGACATCCCTCAGCTAGCCATGCTTTACTGATCCTAAACTTAAACACTCACATAAGACACATTCTCCTCTCCTTTCACTCACCATCTTTCTTCTTCTTGCAGCAGGGGATGTCTCGCCTAACCCAGGTCCACCCTCTGCTTCCCTCAGATCACTACCACAAATGACACCTCATACACCTTGCACACGTAACCCTCTAAACCTCATTAACTGCACCTCTATTAGTACACCCCAATTCACGTGTGCCCTTTGGAATGCACGCTCGGTATGCAATAAGCTTACATCTATTCACGACCTATTTATTTCACGTTCACTTAACCTGTTAGCCCTCACTGAAACTTGGCTTTCCTCCTCTAACACAACTGCTGTAGCCTCTCTGTCCTATGGCGGCCTGCACTTCAGTCACACTCCCAGGCCTGGAGACAAACAAGGAGGAGGAGTAGGAATTCTCCTGTCTCCACACAGTACCTTTCACTGCATTCCTTCACCCCCCTCTCTTTCCTTCTCATCTTTTGAAGTTCACGCTATCCGCCTCTTCTCCCATATAGCTCTTCGTGTTGCAGTTATCTATCGGCCCCCTGGCCCAGCATCACAATTTCTGGACCACTTTGAAGCCTGGCTTCCACATTTTCTCTTTTCTAATGTCCCTTCTCTCATCTTAGGGGACTTCAACATACCCCTTGATAACCCTAACACACCTGCTGCCTCTAAACTTCTATCCCTTACAACCTCTTTAGGCCTATCCCAGTGGACAACATCCCCAACACACTGTGAAGGCAACTCCATAGACCTGGTCTTCACAAATCTCTGTGCTGTTTCCAACTCCCTTAACTTCCCTTTTCCTCTCTCTGACCACCATCTATTAACTTTCTCTCTTACTCTACCTGCTACATCTTTGCAAGCCCCCAAAAAACTGCTACCTCACAGGAATTTAAATGACTTGGATCTCACAGACTTTTCCACTCAACTGAGTCCTCTGCTCTCTGACATTTCATCCCTCTCTTGTCCAAACCTCGTGACTCTACAGTATAATTCGGCACTAAAATCAACACTTGACAAAACTGCACCCTCCACTCTTCGATGTACATCAATCACTCAACGGCAACCGTGGCACACTAAACAGACCAGATATCTTCAGCGATGCTCACGGGCCGCTGAACGGCAGTGGAGGAAATCACGCACCTTTGCTGATTTCCAACATTATAAATTCACCCTTAAGTCCTACAACTCTGCGCTCAGCCTGGCCAAACAAGTCTATTTCTCCTCCCTTGTGTCATCTCGCGCATCCAACCCCAGAAAACTGTTCTCAACCTTTAACTCCCTTCTACGTCCGCCTGCCCCCCCGCCCACTACCAACCTCACTGCTCAAATTATTGCTGATCACTTCAAAAATAAAATTGACACCATTAGAAAAGAGATCTGCACCTCGCACCCCGCAAACCCAGCGATCCTACCCACCCCTTCTATTAACAAAAATCTATGCTACTTCCCTCCTGTAACAGAGGAAGAAGTCTCTGCACTCCTAACCTTGGCTCATCTCACAACCTGCCCACTTGACCCTATTCCTTCACGACTTATTCACTCTCTCTCTGCTTCACTAACCCCTACCCTAACTCATCTCTTTAACCAATCTCTCACTGCTGGCACATTTCCTGACACATTCAAGCATGCGTCAATCATACCAATCCTAAAAAAGGATTTCTAACTATCGACCGGTCTCCTTACTTCCCTTTGCATCAAAATTATTGGAACGACTAGTCTATAATCGGCTAACTCAATTTCTCACAACTAACTCCTTACTTGATCCACTACAATATGGTTTCCGCCCTAAACACTCAACAGAAACCGCTCTTGCTAAAGTAACAAATGACCTGTTATCAGCTAAAGCAAAAGGCCATTACTCCTTACTAATTCTTCTTGACCCATCCGCAGCTTTTGACACAGTTGACCATCCTCTCCTCCTAAAAATACTACATTCATTTGGCATCCGAGACACAGCCCTCTCCTGGTTTGCATCATATCTTTCAAACCGCTCGTTTTCAGTTTCCTTTAACAACATATCTTGTGATCCTATGCCTCTCTCAGTTGGAGTACCGCAAGGCTCTGTCTTGGGTCCCTTGCTTTTCTCTCTTTATACATCCTGCCTTGGAAAACGTATAGCCTCCTTTGGATTCCAGTACCACCTATATGCTGATGATACCCAAATCTATCTTTCCTCTCCTGATATTTCTCCCTCTTTACTCAACCAGATTTCTGACTGTCTCTCTGCAATTTTCTCTTGGATGTCTTCACACTACCTCCAACTCAATGTGTCCAAAACTGAGCTGCTTCTTATCCCCCCTCTTCGAGACATCCGACACCTGACATTTCTCTCATGGTTGGAGACTCTATTCTCAACACCTCACCCCAGGTCCGCTGCCTTGGGGTCACACTAGACTCAGAACTCACATTCAACCCACATATACAAATGCTTACCAAATCCTGCCGTTCACACCTACGCAACATTTCCAGAATTGTCCCTTCCTTACTCAAAAAACTACAATAATACTTATTCATTCCCTCATCCTGTCACGCATTGATTATTGCAATCTACTCTTAAATGGCCTTCCAAAACACCACCTCTCCTCCCTCCAATCTATTATGAATGCTTCTGCTAGACTCATCCGTCGACGATCTACATCAGCTGCTCCGCTCTGCCAGTCTCTACACTGGCTCCCCATACACTCCAGAATACAATTTAAAGTATTAGCCCTAACCTACAAAGCACTCAACAGTCTAACTCCCAACTATATTTCCTCTCTCATCGTGAAATATTCCACATCCTGTCCTCTTCGATCAACCTCTGACCTACGTCTCTACACTCCTGTTATCTCTACATCCCACTCCCGCCTCCAAGACTTCGCACGTGCTGCTCCTGTCCTCTGGAACTCTCTACCCCGCTCCATTAGACTGTCTCCAACCTTGTATAGCTTCAGACGATCCTTGAAAACCCACCTATTCAGAGAGGCTTACCATCTCTCCTCCATCTCGCATCCGAACCAAACTAATACATATACATGAACTGCCTGACTCAATTTTGCAAATACAACCGATGTAACAAGCTACCCCAATCTTATGTCTCCTCACCCTAAACCTATAGACTGTGAGCTCTCCGGTGCAGGGCCCTCTTGTGCTAAATCTGTTTAGTTTTGTTATGTTTTGTATTTTATCACAAATCTTTGTCATTGTATACCCCTATCATTGTACCCAGCGCTACGGAATTTGGCGGCGCTATACAAATAAATGATAATAATAATAATAATATAGTGACAGGTGTGTCTAAATTGACCCCTTCATCTTTTGACAGTTTAGGTGTTTGAACCTGTTTAATATATGCTAAAAGACCAAATGAGGATCTTTGAGAGTATAATTCAGCATAATATTGTCAAAATGTATCTGCGATATCGTCATTGGTTCTTAAAGAATTAACTAAAGATTTGTACCATTTCTTTTTGAGGTATCCCGTCAAGAGTTTTCCAGATTTGTTACTTTCAAGATGTAGTTTAGAATGGATCCCTATATGCCTATACTTGTTTCGTTTGTTAAAGTGAATGTAAAGTTGAATGAATGAGTGCCCGGTTTTTAAAAATGCTATTAAAAACAGGGGCACTTTCATTCATTAAACTTTACATTGCAGTGTTTTTTTTAAATACTTACCATTTTCTTTAGGAAATCCAGACTGGCGATCCTCTGCCCACTTCTCCTGCTGTACTTAGCATATCGATGGCGAAACCGGCTTCCTCCAATCATTGCATGGCCTCACGAGATGGACGCCTCGGGGTGCACGCCATGATTGGAGGAAGCGGTTTTGTCATTGCTGTGCTAAGTACAGAGGAGCTGCGGGCGGAGAATTGCCGGTCTGGGAACAAGAAAATGGTAAGTATTAAAAAAAAAAAAACGCTGCAATGTAAAGTTTATTGAATGAAAGTGCCCCTGTTTTTAATAGTATTTTTTAAAACCGGGCACTCATTCATTCAACTTTACATTTATTTTAAGATAATCTAATACCTCATTTCCTGCTTCCCAGTAAGTTTCTCTTAACAGTGATGGGTTCCCCTGACTGGTAACAAACAGAATATTTTCTTTCTAGGTAATTCAATTAGTGAAACAAATGGGTATTGCAATATTTTCTATCTGTGTAATATCAGGAACAATCATACATTTTTTATGTGATTTATTTATTTAAGAGCCAAAAGTATTTTCCTTATGGTTTATTTGTATTACAATAGATTCTGCAAAAAGGAGAAACATGGTATAATGCAATAAACATAACTGAAAATGGTATTTAATTTACAAATAAAAAAAATTAACAGCTCTACATTTTTTTTTCTGATGAAGAACAAGGAACAATAACAGAGAAAATTATAGTAAGCAAAAAAATAATTTGGCTATTTAAATGCTGTGGCTCTTCTATTGGTTGATATCTTCTCTCTGAAATGACAAACAAAAATATGTATATTGATCATAAATAATGAACTATATGTAATAAGAATGATTACATCTGTAGTAAATTATAGTTGTAAGGGCAGGGGTATGATCCCTACCCATTAAATATACCTAGCATTTCTCGTCTGCAAAAAATCCTATGTTGTTTCGAAACATAATTCCTTATCCACAAAAAGACCCTTATCTTTTTTTCTTTTTTTTTTTAGGGTTTTATTGAGAAAATTAAGTACAAACAAAGACATCTTGCATATCCACGAAGGGATGTGTGTGTACATGAACATTTACATTTAACATATAACTTAGTCTTAGGGCAAGCATACTGAGTACCTGAAGACAAATAGGAAGGAAAGTTAGCGTACCTTCATACAAAAATTTTAGTACAAGTAGTCGTAGGGTATACATATTTAACATTTAATAGCAGTAGGATTGGTACTGTTGTTATTTAGGACATATCTAACCCGAAGTGCCCTAAGTTATTTAATTATTTCTCATTTTACACTATTATATACTGTATGTCTTCTATAGTGTTATGTAAGAGAGGAGCTGGGGAGGGATATTCAGCGTGCGAGAGCCGCTCAAAAATAGTGGAAGGGTATAAGGGGTGGGGGGGGGGTGGAAGTTGCAAATGTAGATTATAAAGGATGTACACGGGAGTGCACTATGAATTATATCTATACGGTGGACCAAGTACTTCGGGTGTCAATGTAAAATCAGCGGCAAGGGGTCTATGAGGGAGAAGGAGAGCCCGATGGACTCTGTCTATAAGAGCTTCTTGATCTTGTATGGGCCCCAAGAGTTCCCTGAAGAGATCTAGTAGGTATTTAGGAAGGTCAGGCGTTCCAACATCTTCTGCAATGCCACAAATTCTTATATTTTTGCAACGTGACCTGTCTTCCAGGTCCGCCATTTTGGATTCCAAGTCCGAAATCATGTCAGTGAGAGACTGGGTATAGGCGAGGAGGTTGGAGTGTTCCAAATGGAGGTCTTCCTGTTTCCTTTCCAGGATTTCTGTTCTTTCTCCAAGTGAGGAGATATCTCTTTTAAGTTCTGAAACTGACATTTTAAGTTCTTGTTTAAGAGAAGAGTGGTGGGAGTCCATCTTATCTGACATCTCTTTAATGGAGTCTAGTATAGAAGAATGGTTATTAGAGGACCTCTCAATTGAGTGAACTGTAGTTATTTTGGATCCTTTAGTAGACAGTAATGATTCTCTAGAGTCCTCGTCCGACATGTCTTGTTCATAAAGGATTTTGTAAGTAAAGTGATCCGATAGGGTCCTTTTTGGGGCATCAGCATGCTTCTGCTTCTTCTTTTGAGAATGAGCCATGTTATAAAACCTGGGGACAATGTAATTTCAGGTGTTCCTCCAGTGACTAGGTGAGATGACCTCCTATAGTAAGTGGCAGGTGGAGTAAGCGAATCCGGCACCCCCCTATTTAGCAAAATTAACACATCATACTATCATAGGGGTGCGTTTTCTGAATGAGGGTATTGCCAGATACTATGTTTCAAAGGATACAGCTTGCTTGGGGTCACAGTAGTAACTAGCATTCTGCCCCTCTCCTGGGGTGAGTGCTCTCCCTGAGCAGGTTAGGCAAAGGGAGCGTGGGGTATGACCCGTAGGCAGTAAGGGCCGACGGGAAAGGGAGGAGAGAGGACAGAGGGTACTAGTGATCAAGTGCCCTACTTTCTTCAGTTAATTGGACCCTTAGAGATGGGCCCCCCTTTTTAGAATCTTTTGATGAATGTCCTGAATGGCCTTAAATGGTAATCTAATAGGTCTCTTTTATATCACTGAGTGTCCAAGCAGGAGCCCTATGATATGACTAGAGGGCTATGGATGTATGATAGGCTTCTATGTTGTTGAGTGTGACCAAGATAAGGTAAGTTAGGACCAGATGTGGGGAGTATAAGACTTCAAGCGATAATTAGGCCTGCTGAACTGGGAACTCCTGTCAAGAGTTCATGGAGTTGAAGTCGGGGAATAGCCTCCTACTGCAATCCAGGGGGCCTCACTTAGGTCATTGTTCACCTGAAAGGAGCCCTAAGAAGTGATAGGAGGGCTGTGGAGAAATAGGAGGCCCGTTCTGCAATCCACCCTCCGTCGGCATGCGAGGACTGCACACTAATCCCTTCAAGTTACTGCCTTTTCCTCCCACCTGTCTAAGTTCGGCTGTTCAGGGACTCCTAAGCTCCGCCACTGTATCACTTTGTGCTTGATAGGAAGCTCGATTTAAGTAGGTATCCACAAGAAGCGAGGGCTGTTAGGCAGGACAGTTAAATCCTCCAAATTGGTGCCAAATAGAGGCCGGAGAAGACTTTGGAAGTTTGCTGCTCATCACTGCTGGGGCATAAAAAATGAAAAAAGTTCCTCCAATCGTCGTTTCAACTCAGCCTTCCTTTTTTCCCCCTGCTACTACAGTGGTACTAGGGTCTGGGAAAATGGGTATATGGTTAGTGGGGAATATGAAACCCCTGAAAAGTATATTCTTATGTAATTGGTCCACGGAGCTTTCTGATAGTGCATCTACCCTGTATCGTGGCAAGCTCTGCCCCCCCTTATCTTTTTTTTTTATTTTTATTTTTATTATTATATTAAAAAAGTTAAATGGAATATGAAACCCAAAATGTTTCTTTCATAATTCCAATAGAGCTTGAAATTTATAAAAAAAACTTTCTAATTTACTTCTATTATCAATAACCTAGATTACAAGTTTTGCGCTAAACAGGGTGTAAAACTAAGGCCAAAAAATTGCGTTATTGCACTCTCCATAGTGCTGCCATTACTAGTTACTGAAAAGCCTTCTTGTGAAGATGTTGCCTTCATACAGACGGCAACATCTTCATCCATCGCGGGAGTGTCTTCTATTTTAACACCGGCGGTGCGGAGCGGAGCTATCCTGGACCAGCGCTGACATCCTGCGTGGAGCTCCTCTTCATACGGTCACCGCCGTACACTGAAGTTGAATGCAAGGTAGCCGTTTCAAAATTGTGTACCTTGCATTCCTATTGGCTGATTTGATTCTTCAAATTCAAATCAGCCAATAGGATGAGAGCTTCTGTAATCCTATTGGCTGTTCAAAATAGCCAATAGGATAAGAGCTACTGAAATCCTAATCCTAATATCATGGGAACTAAGCAATTTGATAATAGAAGTAAATTGGAAATTGTATTACAATGGTATGTTCTATCTGAATCACAAAAGACATTTTTTGATTTTTATATCTCTTTAAACATGGTTCATGCATTCCTACTAAAAGTAATGTTGCCTATTATAAGGAACTTTGCACTTATCCCTTGACTGATGGGGCTTTCTAACGCACCATAGATGTGGTGAGAGCCCTAAAAAATTTCAGAAAAGCTTCTCTGCCTTTCTTCAAGATGTTTACTGTACCTTTTTTGTCCTGCATTTTCAAAACTTGTCTCACGGCTCTAAGACTTCACATTTATTTTCGCTTTGGTTAGTTATGGTATACTAGACAACAGAAAAGTGTCATTGCCTTTTATTTTGTGGGCAACCTGTCATCATATTAAAGGGACAGTCTAGTCCAAAATTAACTTTCATGATTTAGATAGGGCATGTAGTTTTAAACAACTTTCCAATTTACTTTCATTACAAATTTTGCTTTGTTCTCTTGGTTTTCTTAGTTGAAAGCTAAATCTAGGTGGTTTATATGCTAATTTCTAAGCCCTTGAAGGCCACCTCTTAGCTCAGGGCATTTTGATAGTTTTTCACCACTAGAGGGTGTTAGTTCATGTGTTTCATATAGATAACACTGTGCTCACGCACGTGGAGTTCCTAGGAGCCAGCACTGATGGGTTAAAATGCAAGTCTATCAAAAGAACTGAAACAAGTGGCAGTTTACAGAGGCTTAGTTACAAGATAATCACAGAGGTAAAACGTGTATTTATATAACTGTGCTGGTTATGCAAAACTAGGGAATGGGTAATAATGGAATTATCTATCTTTTAAAACAATAAATATTCTGGTGTAGACTGTCCCTTTAAGCTTTTGAGTAAAGAGACTAATTGGTCCTCTCTGCATACCTGCATACCTTTACAAAGTTTTATTCCTTATATGATTTTGCCATGACTTTAAGAGAATTGTTTTACATTTATATATTTTTTTCTAGCTAATAGCTAAATAATATATTATATATATATATATATATATATATATATATATATATATATATATATATACTTTTGAGCCCTTCCCAGTCAAACACCTTGACAACATATACCATTTTATTTTCTTTCAATAATAAACTTATGTTTAATATTAATTATGTATGTATACTGTATATATATATATATATATATATTTGCAATACTTTATTTTAATATGCTTTCTATGGGCGCGATCCGATATAGATCGCAGTTTGCGGCGCAAGCGAGGGAACCCACGTCGCCCGCAGTTTCAGCTCGCAACTCGAGCCATCCAATATGCGGCGCCGTCACTTGCTAAAGTGGCGCAAGTCTCACAAACCAGCGATGTCCAGAAATCTGCGTAAGTACAGATTTTTGGATTCGCCAGTGACTTGCGCCACGTTAGAAACTGCCGGCGCCTATAAAACCTGACTAAAGTCTAAATCACCCGCACTGTCTAACACGCCTCCTAAACATAGCCCGACACGTCTAACACGCCTCCCTAACATAGCCCGACACGTCTAACCCTCTATCCGCTATGCCCCCTCACTATCCTAACAATAAAAAAAGCTATTAACCCCTAAACCGCCGCTCCCGTACCCCGCCGCAACCTAATAAAGTTATTAACCCCTAAACCGTCGCTCCCGTACCCCGCCGCCAGCTATATTATATCTATAACCCCCTAAAGTGAGCCCCTAACACCGCCGCCATCTCTATTAAAATGATTAACCCCTAATTTAATCTACCTACCCCGCCGCCAGCTATATTATCTATGTTAACCCTAAGTATATTATAGTTAATATAGTTATTACATTATATATATTAACTATATTAACCCTAATTATATTAGGGTTAATATAGTTAATATAGTTACTATAGTATTTATATTAACTATATTAACTCTATCTAACCCTAACACCCCTAACTAAATTTATATTAAATTAATCTAATTCATTTATAAACTAAAATATTCCTATTTAAATCTAAATACTTACCTATAAAATAAACCCTAAGATAGCTACAATATAATTAATAATTACATTGCAGCTATGTTAGGGTTAATATTTATTTTACAGGTAAATTGTTATTATTTTAACTAGGTATAATAGCTATTAAATAGTTATTAACTATTTAATATCTACCTAGTTAAAATAATTACCCAATTACCTGTAAAATAAATCCTAACCTAAGTTACAAATACACCTACACTATCAATAAATTAAATAAACTACAAACATCTATCTAAAAATACAATTAAATTAACTAAACTAAATTACAAAAAATAAAAAAAAGATTACAAGATTTTTAAGCTAATTACACCTATTCTAAGCCCCCTAATAAAATAATAAACCCCCAAAATAAAAAAAAGATTACAAGATTTTTAAGCTAATTACACCTATTCTAAGCCCCCTAAAGCTCCGGTTTAGGGGTTAATAACTTTATTAGGGATTTCGGGGGGGGGTATCGCGGTTGACAGGTAGATAGACATTGCGCATGCGTTAGGTGTTAGGTTTATTTTAGAAGATCGCGGTTGACAGGGAGATAGACATTGCGCATGCGTTAGGTGTTAGGTTTATTTAGCAGATCGCGGTTGACAGGGAGATAGACATTGCGCATGCGTTAGGTGTTAGGTTTATTTTAGCAGCCAGTTTAGGGAGTTACGGGGCTCCAATAGTCAGCGTAATGCTTCTTACGGCTGCTTTTTGTGGCGAGGTGAAAATGGAGTAAGTTTTCTCCATTTTCGCCACGTAAGTCCTTACGCTGCATATTGGATACCAAACTGCGCTGGTTTGGTATACCTGCCTATAGCCCAAAAAACTACGGGCGACGGCAGAAATATACGCGCGTAACTTCTAGGTTACGCCGTATATGTGATACCAAACCAGCGTAAATATTGGCTTTTGCGGGCGACGATTTTTATCGGATGGACCCCTATGTGTTTTGTGAAATTTTATTCTAACCCAAAAGCTTTACTTCAGGTCTCAAGTCACGCTAATTCTTCTAGTGCTATTTTGGGTTGTGGTCAAGTGTAACGCATAACTTTTAACTTGTAATATGAGTAATGTTTAGCTTGATTGCAATATCCATTGAAAGTATATGGCACACTAAAGGGATATCGGCCGTGCTAAACCTTCTTTGGTTTTTCTGATTAGTAATATCAATTTGCACTAATGTGTGCACTAATTTTAGGTTCAGTAATATTGATAGCACACCCTACACTCCACTTGTTATATGGGCCATTATTTTTTAGGAGCTTAGACTATTAAAATGTAACCTATGTAATACTTTTTGTAGCTGTCTTTATAACATTATAAGTGTGACTGTTAATGTGGAAAGAGTTTGTGCCACAAGAGGGCAGTATTGTAAAGTGTTAACATTCGATATCCAATCTTGTATCATTAATAGTATTTGCATATTCACTTGTATGCAGAATTGTGCAATAAAGTAAGAATTCAACATTGAAATTTAGTTATAAAAATACATTAGGTAGGTACAGTCCTCAAATACATGACCGAATAGTGACTTTTCTGACATAAAAGAGGAAAATACGACTGCATATTGCTTTAATATTAATTAATTAATGCACAAATCAAAACACAATGGATTTATGTCATTTATATTACCTGGAATGAAATGCTTTGCTCTTCTACATTTTTCTCGCCAATATATAAGGCTTCTTTTTCAGTTTCTATATTTGTATTAACATCTGTAGCGGAAGATATTTTATCGCAAATCGTTGAGATTTCTTGACATGGATCATGTGCTGTTGGGGCATCTTTATAAAAATAAAAATAGGATACATTTTAGTTTAGGGTTAATCATTTGTATTTATTTTTGGTTGCAGCAGGTTCCAAATAAAATATTGGCTATCACCCAGGACAGAACTCAGTGATCCCCATCTAGATATTATCCTTGTGGGTATCTCCCTTGACTGTTTCACAGTGTTCCAAGAATTTTGCCTATAATTACTGACATGAGTTGCATGGGATGTCATCCCGCATGCAGTTGGTGGTTGTTTCCCTATAAGAGGAGGTACAGTGTTCAAGTGCACAAATTTACACTTACATATTCATGTTGACACATTTTATACCCACTCTCACAATTGCACATTCACAGTTAGGGAAATACCATACATACCTGGGGGTCTTCCTCAAGTACATATTTCCTCAGTTTATGCTGCAGTAAAAATTCAGGACTTGCAATTGTGTATCACTAATTTTATTAACAGCTATTTAAAAAAGGTGGAGGGTATGTGTACAAATCTGTGCCAAAACATGCTGCAAAAGTCTGTTGTAGGCAACAGAAAGGTGTAAGAGATGTAGCACTGAAGGGGTTGAGGAGTCACTTTACTTATGGAGGGCTGCTCCCTGCCTCATTAACTTCCCTTACACATGCCTCACTAACTCTTTACCGGTAAGCAGGCATTAATGAGGAGACCCCCAGAAGTTGAAAAAGGGACCTAACCGTGCTCTTATACTCTTGAGCTATTAGGAGGCAGTGGGCTTCCCCTTTGTCAGCTTCTAGGGGAAGTGTGACCTTTCCTCACTGCTACCATCTACTTGCCATCAGAGTGGGCCAATATTCTACAACAATAAGGGTCCTGCATTTTGGTTGCGTTTCTCTTTAAGCATATAATTTTACCTGTATAAAGCTATATTGTCCTACAATTCATCCAATTGGATCTAGCTATGAATACTGTTAGTTCCCTCTCAACAGTCTCCTCTTAAGTTATAAGAATAGAGATATAATTAATAAGTATATATAATCAACTCTTGGAATTCCAAAATCTCACTTTTAGGTGGTGGTGTAGAAGGGTAACATAAAAAAATATAAAAGTTTGCTCTTAGGCACAGTAGAAAAATTGTAGACAATATTAAGCACCTATTTAAAAATAAAAAAATACTCTGAACTTTAATGCTTGGTTGAAATTTGTAAGTATCATCTACATAATAAAAAATGTGTTATTGATGACTCCTTATACGCACAAACATCAACTTATTTTGGCTAAATAAGCTTAGTTACCCCGATGGTTCTGCGGAATCTGTTGGCGCTCTACAAAATAACCGATAATAATAATAAAATATTAGGGCTTGACAACTATTTGTTATCTGTAGATATTGTTGTTATTATTAATAATAATCATCAAGATTATAAGTGTTGCGGTATGGCTATACCGCTGAAAAATTGGCCATTGCGTGCGGAATATGCAGGTCTCCTGTATTACAAGTCGCAGCGGTACAGCTATACCGCTTGCATTTTAGCCTTTACGCAACTCTCCATTTCACACTCAATAGCGCTATGGAAAGTGCGATACTGCTATTTTTTTGCGTTATTTACGCACCGGGTTTAGCGCACAACTTGTTATCTTGGTGAATATTTTTCGATTGGTCATATCTACAACTGTGAATAAGGAAGTTGTACTTCAATGAAGATTTTATAAATAAAGATCAAGGCCTTGAATTTAAATAAAATTCCAGAACTTTAGAAAGTAATATGTGAGAGGACCCATTTCACTTTTTTTTCACACCCATCTGTATTGAAGGTCCAATAGTCATTTATAGAGAACACGGTTACAGAATAAACTGACATTTGATGTAACTTATCATCCTCTAAACTGCAAAATTCTAGTCTAATTTTATAATTACAATGTTGATTTCCCATTTAATAACTATAATTTTATTTCTGACTTTAACAAAAGATTTAGATTACTTACATTCTTAACTAAAATTTTGTTATTGTTCGCACAGTTTGTTGGACCTACTAATTATCCAAATTGCTGGCTATGCCTTCTCTATGTTGTTTGTATTCAACTTGAGAATAGCAGCCTTCTTCAAAAAAATTTTTTCCCCAAGACCTAGTTCAATGATACCACATACCACCTTCGCCACCCTATTTTTATGCTTGGTCTGAAAATTTCTGAAGTAATATACAAGATAGCTGCAATTCTTTGGCAAAGTTAGTAAAAATTTGTCCGTAGTTTATTCCTAATTGTAGTCAAACTTGAAAGTGTTTTAAAAGGTAATAACACATACTTTGATACAACACACACCACACACTCTGATACAACACACACACCACACACTGTCATACAACATGCACACACTCTCATACAACACATTCACATACCATACACTCTCATACAACACACACCACACACTCTCATACAATGCGCACACACACCGCACACTCTCATACAACACGTACACACATCACTCACTCTAACACACATACAACACACAAACGCTCTCATAGAATACACACACCACATACACTCTCATACAACACACACCAAACACTCTCATACAACACACACCAAACACTCTCATACAACACACACACCACACACTCTCATACAACACACGCCACACATTGTCATACAACACGCACACACTCTCATACAACACATTCACATATCATACACTCTCATACAACACACACACCACACACTCTCATACAATACGCACACACCACACACACTCTCATACAACAAAAGCACACACCACACACACTCTCATACAATATGCACACACACTGTACACTCTCACACACCACACACACTCTCATACAACACACACGCTCTCATATAATACACACACCACATACACTCTCATACAACACACACACCCCACACTCTCTCATACGACACATACACACACTCTTAAATTACACATATACACACTATCATATTACACATACACACTCATATAACTTTCTCTCCTACAACACACAAGCCGTGACCCAGTAAATATGGTGTTGGGACCCAGTAATGGGTCCCCGACCCGTGGTTTGAATAACCTGGTTATAAAGGGTAGCTAAGGGAAGCTCCATATGAAAATACATTCTCTTAAGATGTATGGATATGTGATAAAGAAGAGAAGCTGCTAGGTATCTATGAACATATTAGATTAGTTCATATTTGTGAATATTTTTTCAATTTGTTGGTACATACACTTTTGGGTAGTGTTAGTTTATATTAATATGAAAAACAAAATGGTTCTTACCCAAATCATCTGCCGTATTGCTCTTCTCTCTTTCAGTGGATGTATAATAAAATTCTTTATTTTGGGTTGGGCTCACAAAATTCTGATGTGGAACACTTTCATCAGTCTCTTTAACGCAAGTTCTTAGTGAATCACACAAAGCAGATTCTTCTGATTCTTTGTTAACAGTATCCTGAAGCAATTTTATTTCAGACTCAGCTTGTTCGATTCTAACGACTTTGGTTACAACGGTTTCCATTTGTTCAATGCCTTCTTCAGATACTATTTGATTATTTGCTGAGTTTTCAAATATGTTATGTCCCTGCATGCATTTGGTGGTGTCCTGCTCTTCCATGGTTTGTAAGTTACTTTGAACAAAATTATTGGATTTCATGTCAGTCATTTTTTCAGCAGCTACCACTGTTAATTCACCTGACACTACCTGGTTTGTATCCTCCTCTATTCTTTCCTGTGATTCCTGTACAGTGTTTGCAGACAGTTCTGTTGTTGAGCCTTTTAAACTGATTTGTGTTTTTGTATTTGTGTTTTCAGACCCTCCCTGTGCTGCTTCATGTGTGTTTTCAATTTCTCCAGGGGAATCTTGTTTTATTTTTCCCATAGTCCCATCTAATATTTCCTCTGATTCTCCTGCTATTTGTTTCATTAAAATATTGTGTGCTGTTTTGCTTAGGACATCACTGTTTACATTTGTTGGGGATTGCTCTGTAGTTACTACTGATGCACTGTGTATATCGTCTCCTGAACAGCTCTGTGTAGTTTCTTCTGAGTCTTTCAGTGTTGTGTCCACTTGTGTATTTGAGTTTGAGTCTTCTTTTACTACTTTATCTGGGTCTTCTTGATTTTGGTCTTCTATGCCTTTTTGTGCAGAACCTGATGTTTCTTGTGTAGTACTGAAGTCCTTCAGTTCTATATCCACCTCAGTAGGTTGAAATATTTCTTTATTTTTGGTTTCCTTTGATATTTCAACACCAGGTTCTTCCAAACAATGTTCTGTAGTAGTCTGAGATATATCTACTGGAGGGTCCTGGGAAAATTCACCAGAATCTCCATCTGTAGTATCCGAATCTTGAGTTTCACTGGAATTATTTTCAGATTTCTGAGGAGTGGAATCTCCTGGGTTGGTAGTTATGGTGTCTTCTAAATTTGTAAAAACAAAACTTGCGGGGCTTATAGGTGATGAGATAATCAGAGATTTTCTGTTACTGGAAAATGATATTCAAAATAAGTTCCTCAGTGGGAGGAGCATTCAAATGAGTTAAAGGGACAGTCTACAATATAATTTTTATAGTTTTAAAATATAGATAATCCCTATATTACCCATTCACCAGTTTTGCATAACCAACAAAGGTATATTAAGAACACAGATATGTTAGGTCCCAGCAATCCCTATGTCCTAGACTATACCTTAAAATATCATAAAATATATCAAAAATAAAAATAGAAAATAAAAAATAAACTGCCAGATTACGAGTTTTGCGTGAGGAGCTATGCGGTGCTAACAAGCAGTTTTGTCTCACCGCTCACTTACCTACAGCGCTAGTATTACAGGTTTTTACAAACCCGGTGTTAAAAGGCAAGAAGTGAGCAATGAGCAAAATTGTGCTCCTTACCGCACTCCAATACCACCGCTGCTTAAGTCAGCGGTGAGCTGGTTGTACGTGCTCATGCACGATTTCCCCATAGACATCAATGGGGAGAGCCGGCTGAGAAAAAGTCTAACACCCTAACATGAACCCTGAGTCTAATCACCCCTAACCTTACACTTATTAACCCATAATCTGCCGCCCCCGACATCGCCGACACCTGCATTATATTTATTAACCCCTAATCTGCCGCTCTGGACACCACCGCCACCTACATTATACTTCTGAACCCCTAATCTGCTGCCCCCAACATCGCCGACACCTACATTATATTTATTAACCCCTAATCTCGCTCCCCCAATGTCGCCACAACTTACCTACACTTATTAACCCCTAATCTGCTGCCCCCAACGTCGCCGCCACTATATTAAATTTATTAACCCCTAAACCTAAGTCTAACCCTAACACCCCCTAACTTAAATATAATTTAAATAAATCTAAATAAAATTCCTATCATTAACTACATTATTCCTATTTAAAACAAAATACTTACCTATAAAATAAACCCTAAGCTAGCTACAATATAACTAATAGTTACATTGTATCTATCTTAGGGTTTATTTTTATTTTACAGGCAAGTTTGTATTTATTTTAACTAGGTAGAATAGTTATTAAATAGTTATTAACTATTTAATAACTACCTAGCTAAAATAAATACAAATTTACCTGTAAAATAAAACCTAACCTAAGTTACAATAACACCTAACACTACACTATAATTAAATAAATTCCCTACATTAAATACAAATAAATAAATTAAATTAAATTAGCTAAATCACAAAAAAAACACTAAATTACAGAAAATAAAAATCAAATTACAGATCTTTAAAATAATTACACCTAATCTAATAGCCCCCCCCCCAAATTAAAAAAAAAACCCTAGGCCTTAAAAGGGCCTTTTGCAGGGCATTGCCCCAAAGAATTCAACTCTTTTTCCTGTAATAAAAAATACAAACACCCCCCACCCCCCAACAGTAAAACCCACCACCCACACAACCAACCCCCCAAATAAAATACTAACTAAAAAAAAACCTAAGCTTCCCATTGCTCTGAAAAGGACATTTGTATGGGCATTGCCCTTAAAAGGGCATTTAGCTCTATTGCGGCCCAAAGCCCTAACCTAAAAAATAAACCCACCCAATATACCCTTAAAAAAATCCTAACACTAACCCCCGAAGATTCACTTACCAGGAGAAGTCTTCATCCAAGCGGCAATATGTCCTCAACAAAGCCGGCAGAAGTGCTCCTCCAGACGGACAGAAGTGGTCCTCCAGACGGGCAGAAGTCTTCATCCAGACGGCATCTTCTATCTTCATCCTTCCGGCGCGGAGCGGGTCCATTTTCAAGACATCCGTCGCGGAGCATCCTCTTCTTCCGACGGCTTCTTCGTAATGAATATCACTTTAAGTGACGTCATCCAATCGGAATTAAGGTAGAAAAAATCCTATTGGCTGATGGCATTCTATTGGCTGTTCCAATCAGCCAATAGAATGCAAGCTCAATCCTATTGGCTGATTGGATCAGCCAATAGGATTGAGGTTCAATCCTATTGACTGATTGCATCAGCCAATAGGATTTTTTCTACCTTAATTCCGATTAACTGATAGAATTCTATGAGCCAATCGGAATCTAAAAGACGCCATCTTGGATGACGTCACTTAAAGTGATATTTATTACGAAGAAGCCGTCGGAAGAAGAGGATGCTCCACGTTGGATGTCTTGAAGATGGACCCGCTCCGTGCCGGAAGGATGAAGATAGAAGATGCCATCTGGATGAAGACTTCTGCCCGTCTGGAGGACCACTTCTGCCTGTCTGGAGGACCACTTATGCCGGCTTTGTTGAGGACATCTTGTCGCTTGGATGCAGACTTCTCCCGGTAAGCGAATCTTCGGGGAGTTAGGATTTTTTTAAGGATGTATTGGGTGGGTTTATTTTTTAGATTAGGGACTGTGGGCCGCAATAGAGCGAAATACACTTTTAAGGGCAATGCCCATACAAGTGCCCTTTTCAGGGCAATGGGGAGCTTAGTTTTTTTTTAGTTAGGTTTTTATTTGGGGGGTTGGTTGTGTGGGTAGTGGGTTTTACTGTTGGGGGGGTGTTTGTATTTTTTTTTTTACAGGAAAAGAGCTGATTTCTTTGGGGCAATGCCCCGCAAAAGGCCCTTTTAAGGGCTATTGGTAGTTTAGTTTAGGCTAGGTTTTTTTTTTATTTTGGGGGGGGGCTTTTTTATTTTGATAGGGCTATTAGATTAGGTGTAATTAGTTTAAATATCTGTAATTTGTTTTTTATTTTCTGTAATTTAGTGGGGGGGGGGTTTGTGTGATTTAGCTAATTTAATTTAATTTATTTAATTGTATTTAATTTAGGGAATTGATTTAATTATAGTGTAGTGTTAGGTGTTATTGTAACTTGGGTTAGGTTTTATTTTACAGGTAAATTTGTATTTATTTTAGCTAGGTAGGTAATAAATGGTTAATAACTATTTAGTAACTATTCTACCTAGTTAAAATAAATACAAACTTGTCTGTAAAATAAAAATAAACTCTAAGCTAGCTACAATGTAACTATTAGTTATATTGTAGCTAGCTTAGGGTTTATTTTATAGGTAAGTATTTATTTTTAAATAGGAATAATTTAGTTTAATGATAGTAATTTTATTTAGATTTATTTTAATTATGTTTAAGTTAAGGGGTGTTAGGGTTAGGGTTAGACTTAGGTTTAGGGGTTAATACATTTAATATAGTGGCGGCGACGTTGGGGAAGGCAGATTAGGGGTTAATAAATATAATGTAGGTGGCGACGATGTTAGGGGCGGCAGATTAGGGGTTAATCATTTTTAACTAGTGTTTGCGAGGCGGGAGTGCGGCGGTTTAGGGGTTAATATGTTTATTATAGTGGCGGCGATGTCCGAAGCGGCAGATAAGGGGTTAAAAGTTTTATTTTAGTGTTTGCAATGTGGGAGGGCCTCGGTTTAGGGGTTAATAGGTACCGGTAGTTTATGGGTGTTAGTGTACTTTTTAGCACTTTAGTTATGAGTTTTATGCTACAGCGTTGTAGTGTAAAACTCATAACTACTGACTTTAGAATGCGTTACGGATCTTGGAGGTAGAGGGTGTACCGCTCACTTTTTGGCCTCCCAGGACAGGCTCGTAATACCGGCGTTATGGAAGTCCCATAGAAAAAAGGGTTTACGAAGTTTACATAAGCCGGTTTGTGGTAAGCCCAAAAAAGTTTGCGGGGCCCCTAAACCTGCAAGACTCGTAATAGCAGCGGGCATTAAAAAAGCAGCGTTAGGACCTGTTAACGCTGCTTTTTTTACCTTAACGCACAACTCATAATCTAGCCGTATAGTTGCAATGTTAAAATACAATTATAAATGATACAATCAATGGCAACATGTAAGTCCAAAGATCATTCAATGTAATGATACGCAAAAAAAAACAATATGTGTGAAGGTACACACAAGCGTATATACTGACACAGTCCAATAATTCACCAGAACTCTCCTCAGGCCAATGGTGAAAAAAGGAGGATTTCCCAGCAGATAATGATATACCAGAAATGAGGCCACTCTTCTATAATGTCCCGCCAGACAATTCAAAAGCTCTATAATACAAAAGTAGAATGTGCATCATGGTATAGATCAACGGGGGTTATTCAGACCTACTCACATGTAGAAAAGTACTATTACGTGGAGGATCTGGCTTGCCTGCGTGCACGTAATAGTTATTTTCTACATGTGAGTAGGTCGGATTAACCCCCTCACCCCTACTCTGTTTTCTACTGATCTATACCATGAGGCACATTCTACTTTTTGTATTATACATTTATATTAATATACTTCTTACCTCTGTGATTACCTTGTATCTAAGCATCTTCTGACAGCCCCCTAATCACATGACTTTTTATTTATTTATTATCTATTGACTTGCATTTAGTAACTCCTTGGGTGTTAACACAATGTTATCTATATGACCCACATAAACTAGCAGTCTCCTTTTGTGAAAAGCATATCAAATAGCATGTGATTAAGAGGCTGTCTATAGTGGTTTAGAAACAGGCAGAAATTAAGAGGTTTAAATGTTATAAAGTATATTAATATATCAATGTTGGTTGTGCATAACTGGGGAATGGGTAGTAAAGGCATTATCTATCTTTTTAAACAATAACAATTTTAGTGTAGACTGTCCCTTTAATACAATAAGATCACTATTCTACAAGTGGGCATATGCAGGCTGAATTTTATTGTCGCTTTCTGTATAATAGAGGACTTGTCTCACTAATTTGTTTACTGTAACTTAAATCAATGATATAGATATATAAGATAGATTGCATACATAGATTTATAATTAAACAATAAAAAAAGAATTAATAGGAAAATACACCAAACTATTTCTACCAATAATACATTTTTAAATTAGATTATTCAGTGAAAATCAAATTAAAAAATATATATACCTTTTTAGTCCTTTAATAACAAAAACCTTGTTGGAGTGCTGTTTCTCCAGTTTGCCCATCACATCATATAGGTCATGATTCAGCTAAAATGGAAGGACAACAACACCATTACTAAATTATATATGTAACTGAAGGAACATGGTGATAAGTTGGCCAGTTGGCCACTACTTGAATGAAATAAGAGATTGATTCTCTAGGTTAGACCCAATTAGTCCATCTAGTTAAAAGGACATTGTAATGTAAAAAGACATGCGCTAATTTGTTATAGCATGTCATTTTTGGACTACTTACCATGGAACTATTTATTGGGGTTAAATACATAGAGAAAGTCACACTTTGGAGCCACAGTAAACTACCAGTCCTGAACAGGAAACAGTTGATGAGCCAATTGTCAGTGGCAATCCCACAACCCTGTAGATCACCAGTTGTGTTCAGCTCGTGAGCTGTAGTGCTTGCAACCCGAATAAGACTTTACCTATGAATTTAACCATTTTGCCAGCGTTAAACACATAGGGGTCGATTTCCACCCGAGCCTTTAGGCTCGCCAGAAACAACAGTTATGAAACAGCGGTGTAAAGACTGCTGCTCCATAACTTGTCCTCTGCCTCTGAGGCTGCGGTCTTCAATCTGCCCGATCCTATACGATTGGGCTGATTGACACCCCCTGCTAGCAGCCGATTGGTCGCAAATCTGCAGGGCGTGGCATTACACAAGTAGTTCTGGTGAACTGCTTGTGTAATGATAAATGCAGACAGCATATGCTGTCGGCATTCATCGATGTCTGTCGGACATGATACGCTGCAGCATATCATGTCGGACAGACATTGGTAAATCTACCCCATAGTGTTCTATGGAAAGATTCATTAATCATTTTTCTTGACGGTTTTCATCCAGCATTTAAAGATACATTCAAGTACAATAAAACTTTTATCACTATGTACCCCCTGGAGAAAGGACAAACAAAGAGTTAAAGGAACATGCAAGTCAAAATCTATTAGCACATTTACCTTGGTATCCTTTGTTAAAACGTATAAATACTGATAAATGAGCATTGACTTAATAACTAACCAGTAAGTGCATTTTATTATTATGTTAGAATCCCTTTAAGTTCACCCTGTGCATTGTATTGTTACAGTTTAACTGATGCTGGTAACACTGGTGTTTCTAGACTGTAACATTTAGGGGATCAATAAATTTGAAAAAGTTAACTATCAAGGGTGCAGGAAGGTACCAATTGGGGAACTCGTGTTTTACTACCTATGCTTTACTTTAAAGGGACAGTCTAGTTAAAATGTAACTTTCATGATTCAGATAGGGAATGCAATTGTAAACAACTTTCCAATTCACTTTGATCATCAAAGTTGCTTTGTTCTCTTGGTATTCTTAGTTGAAAGTTAAACCTAGGTAGGCTCATATACTAATTTCTAAGCCATTGAAGGCCACCCCTTATCTCAATGCAGTTGACAGTTTTTCACAGCTAAAGGGCGTTAGTTCATGTGTGCCACACAGATAACATTGTGCTCACCCCTGGAGTTATTTATGAGAGGGCACTGATTGGCTAAAATGCAAGTCTGCAGTTTGCAGATGCATAGATACAAGGTAATCACAGAGGTAAAAAGTATATTATTATAACTGTGTTGGCTATGCAAAACTGCGGAATGGATAATAAAGAAATTATCTATCTTTTTAAACAATAAAAATTCTGCAGTAGACTGTCCCTTTAATTTTAATTTTTGTGAATTCCAGTTTTTCCTCTTCCCTCGCACTAGACATGTAAAAAAGGGCACTACCATTCAAAATCAGGCAAACTGGCTGCTTTGTAATTTGCGGGTGCTACAGTAATGGATATTCCTTTTATTCACCATGCCTGCAGCAGTTTAAAAACATAATTTTACTTTAAAAGGGACATAAAGGAGCAATAAAAAATGCTCTAAATTGCTATTGCACTATTGAGTGAACATAACTATTAGTTTAACCCCTTCAAAAGCCTTAAACACATGGTTAAAGCCAGCTATGAATTGACAATGCACTTCTAATCCTTATCTGATCACTTCCATTGTTTGAGGGCTACACACATATGCTACTCCTTATTGGCTAAGCAGCTGTGTTCAGCTCTGGATCAGTGGTACTTAAAGAGCTGTCTTTAACTATGTGTTTAACCCCTATGTGGATTTAAAGACTAAGCTCAAGTAATAGTCAAATAATAAAATGCTTTATCACGTTAGATCATTCTTTTTCTTCATGTCCCTTTAATGCAGAATAAAAGTACAGTATACAGATTTTCTTATTTAAAGTGACATAAGCTTAACGTTAAAGTATCTAATATTTTTATTTCTTTCATGTAATTAGCAAGAGTCCATGAGCTAGTGACGTATGGGATATACATTCCTACCAGGAGGGGCAAAGTTTCCCAAACCTCAAAATGCCTATAAATACACCCCTCACCACACCCACAATTCAGTTTTACAAACTTTGCCTCCGATGGAGGTGGTGAAGTAAGTTTGTGCTAGATTCTACGTTGATATGCGCTCCGCAGCAAGTTGGAGCCCGGTTTTCCTCTCAGCGTGCAGTGAATGTCAGAGGGATGTGAGGAGAGTATTGCCTATTTGAATGCAGTGATCTCCTTCTAAGGGGTCTATTTCATAGGTTCTCTGTTATCGGTCGTAGAGATTCATCTCTTACCTCCCTTTTCAGATCGACGATATACTCTTATATATACCATTACCTCTGCTGATTCTCGTTTCAGTACTGGTTTGGCTTTCTACAATCATGTAGATGAGTGTCCTGGGGTAAGTAAATCTTATTTTCTGTGACACTCTAAGCTATGGTTGGGCACTTTGTTTATAAAGTTCTAAATATATGTATTCAAACATTTATTTGCCTTGACTCAGAATGTTCAACTTTCCTTATTTTTCAGACAGTCAGTTTCATATTTGGGATAATGCATTTGATTTAATCATTTTTTCTTACCTTCAAAAATTTGACTTTTTTCCCTGTGGGCTGTTAGGCTCGCGGGGGCTGAAAATGCTTCATTTTATTGCGTCATTCTTGGCGCAGACTTTTTTGGCGCAAAAATTCTTTTCCGTTTCCGGCGTCATACATGTCGCCGGAAGTTGCGTCATTTTTTGACGTTATTTTGCGCCGAAAATGTCGGCGTTCCGGATGTGGCGTCATTTTTGGCGCCAAAAAGCATTTAGGCGCCAAATAATGTGGGCGTCTTATTTGGCGCTAAAAAATATGGGCGTCGCTTTTGTCTCCACATTATTTAAGTCTCATTTTTCATTGCTTCTGGTTGCTAGAAGCTTGTTCTTTGGCATTTTTTCCCATTCCTGAAACTGTCATTTAAGGAATTTGATCAATTTTGCTTTATATGTTGTTGTTTTTTCTCTTACATATTGCAAGATGTCTCACGTTGCATCTGAGTCAGAAGATACTACAGGAAAATCGCTGTCTAGTGCTGGATCTACCAAAGCTAAGTGTATCTGCTGTAAACTTTTGGTAGCTATTCCTCCAGCTGTTGTTTGTATTGATTGTCATGACAAACTTGTTAATGCAGATAATATTTCCTTTAGTAAAGTACCATTGCCTGTTGCAATTCCTTCAACATCTAAGGTGCAGAATGTTCCTGATGACATAAGAGATTTTGTTTCTGAATCCATAAAGAAGGCTATGTCTGTTATTTCTCCTTCTAGTAAACGTAAAAAATCTTTTAAAACTTCTCTCCCTACAGATGAATTTTTAAATGAACATCATCATTCTGATTCTGATGACTCTTCTGGTTCAGAGGATTCTGTCTCAGAGGTTGATGCTGATAAATCTTCATATTTATTTAAAATGGAATTTATTCGTTCTTTACTTAAAGAAGTTCTAATTGCTTTAGAAATAGAGGATTCTGGTCCTCTTGATACTAATTCTAAACGTTTGGATAAGGTATTTAAATCTCCTGTGGTTATTCCAGAAGTTTTTCCTGTTCCTAATGCTATTTCTGCAGTAATTTCCAAAGAATGGGATACATTGGGTAATTCATTTACTCCTTCTAAACGTTTTAAGCAATTATATCCTGTGCCGTCTGACAGATTAGAATTTTGGGACAAAATCCCTAAGGTTGATGGGGCTATTTCTACCCTTGCTAAACGTACTACTATTCCTACGTCAGATGGTACTTCGTTTAAGGATCCTTTAGATAGGAAAATTGAATCCTTTCTAAGAAAAGCTTATCTGTGTTCAGGTAATCTTCTTAGACCTGCTATATCTTTGGCTGATGTTGCTGCAGCTTCAACTTTTTGGTTGGAAACCTTAGCGCAACAAGTAACACATCATGATTCTCATGATATTATTATTCTTCTTCAGCATGCTAATAATTTTATCTGTGATGCCATCTTTGATATTATCAGGGTTGATGTCAGGTTTATGTCTCTAGCTATTTTAGCTAGAAGAGCTTTATGGCTTAAGACTTGGAATGCTGATATGGCTTCTAAATCAACTCTACTTTCCATTTCTTTCCAGGGTAACAAATTATTTGGTTCTCAGTTGGATTCTATTATTTCAACTGTTACTGGTGGGAAAGGAACTTTTTTACCACAGGATAAAAAATCTAAGGGTAAAAACAGAGCTAATAATCGTTTTCGTTCCTTTCGTTTCAACAAAGAACAAAAATCTGATCCTTCATCCTCAGGAGCAGTTTCAGTTTGGAAACCATCTCCAATCTGGAATAAATCCAAGCCAGCCAGAAAGGCAAAGCCTGCTTCTAAGTCCACATGAAGGTGCGGCCCTCATTCCAGCTCAGCTGGTAGGGGGCAGGTTACGTTTTTTCAAAGAAATTTGGATCACTTCTGTTCACAATCTTTGGATTCAGAACATTGTTTCAGAAGGGTACAGAATTGGTTTCAAGATGAGACCTCCTGCAAAGAGATTTTTTCTTTCCCGTGTCCCAGTAAATCCAGTAAAAGCTCAAGCATTTCTGAATTGTGTTTCAGATCTAGAGTTGACTGGAGTAATTATGCCAGTTCCAGTTCAGGAACAGGGGATGGGGTTTTATTCAAATCTCTTCATTGTACCAAAGAAGGAGAATTCCTTCAGACCAGTTCTGGATCTAAAAATATTGAATCGTTATGTAAGGATACCAACGTTCAAGATGGTAACTGTAAGGACTATCTTGCCTTTTGTTCAGCAAGGGAATTATATGTCCACAATAGATTTACAGGATGCATATCTGCATATTCCGATTCATCCGGATCATTATCGGTTCCTGAGATTCTCTTTTCTGGACAAGCATTACCAGTTTGTGGCTCTGCCGTTTGGCCTTGCTACAGCTCCAAGAATTTTTACAAAGGTTCTCGGTGCCCTTCTGTCTGTAATCAGAGAACAGGGTATTGTGGTATTTCCTTATTTGGACGATATCTTGGTACTCGCTCAGTCTTTACATTTAGCAGAATTTCATACGAATCGACTTGTGTTGTTTCTTCAAGATCATGGTTGGAGGATCAATTTACCAAAAAGTTCATTGATTCCTCAGACAAGGGTAACCTTTCTGGGTTTCCAAATAGATTCAGTGTCCATGACTCTGTCTTTAACAGACAAGAGGCGTCTAAAACTGATGGCAGCTTGTCGAAACCTTCAGTCACAATCATTCCCTTCGGTAGCCTTATGCATGGAAATTCTAGGTCTTATGACTGCTGCATCGGACGCGATCCCCTTTGCTCGTTTTCACATGCGACCTCTTCAGCTTTTTATGCTGAATCAATGGTGCAAGGATTACACAAAGATATCTCAATTAATATCTTTAAAACCGATTGTTCGACACTCTCTAACGTGGTGGACAGATCACCATCGTTTAATTCAGGGGGCTTCTTTTGTGCTTCCGACCTGGACTGTAATTTCAACAGATGCAAGTCTCACAGGTTGGGGAGCTGTGTGGGGATCTCTGACGGCACAAGGAGTTTGGGAATCTCAGGAGGTGAGATTACCGATCAATATTTTGGAACTCCGTGCAATTTTCAGAGCTCTTCAGTTTTGGCCTCTTCTGAAGAGAGAATCGTTCATTTGTTTTCAGACAGACAATGTCACAACTGTGGCATACATCAATCATCAAGGAGGAACTCACAGTCCTCTGGCTATGAAAGAAGTATCTCGAATTTTGGTTTGGGCGGAATCCAGCTCCTGTCTAATCTCTGCGGTTCATATCCCAGGTGTAGACAATTGGGAAGCGGATTATCTCAGTCGCCAAACGTTGCATCCGGGCGAATGGTCTCTTCACCCAGAGGTATTTCTTCAGATCGTTCAAATGTGGGAACTTCCAGAAATAGATTTGATGGCGTCCCATCTAAACAAGAAACTTCCCAGATATCTGTCCAGATCCCGGGATCCTCAGGCGGAGGCAGTGGATGCATTATCACTTCCTTGGAAGTATCATCCTGCCTATATCTTTCCGCCTCTAGTTCTTCTTCCAAGAGTAATCTCCAAGATTCTGAAGGAATGCTCGTTTGTTCTGCTGGTAGCTCCGGCATGGCCTCACAGGTTTTGGTATGCGGATCTTGTCCGGATGGCCTCTTGCCAACCGTGGACTCTTCCGTTAAGACCAGACCTTCTGTCACAAGGTCCTTTTTCCATCAGGATCTGAAATCCTTAAATTTAAAGGTATGGAGATTGAACGCTTGATTCTTCGTCAAAGAGGTTTCTCTGACGCTGTGATTAATACTATGTTACAGGCTCGTAAATCTGTATCTAGAGAGATATATTATAGAGTCTGGAAGACTTATATTTCTTGGTGTATTTCTCATCATTTTTCTTGGCTTTCTTTTAGAATTCCGAGAATTTTACAGTTTCTTCAGGATGGTTTAGATAAAGGTTTGTCCGCAAGTTCCTTGAAAGGACAAATCTCTGCTCTTTCTGTTCTTTTTCACAGAAAGATTGCTATTCTTCCTGATATTCATTGTTTTGTACAAGCTTTGGTTCGTATAAAACCTGTCATTAAGTCAATTTCTCCTCCTTGGAGTTTGAATTTGGTTCTGGGGGCTCTTCAAGCTCCTCCGTTTGAACCTATGCATTCATTGGACATTAAATTACTTTCTTGGAAAGTTTTGTTCCTTTTGGCCATCTCTTCTGCCAGAAGAGTTTCTGAATTATCCTCTCTTTCTTGTGAGTCTCCTTTTCTGATTTTTCATCAGGATAAGGCGGTGTTGCGAACTTCTTTTGAATTTTTACCTAAAGTTGTGAATTCCAACAACATTAGTAGAGAAATTGTGGTTTCTTCATTATGTCCTAATCCTAAGAATTCTAAGGAGAAATCGCTGCATTCTTTGGATGTTGTTAGAGCTTTGAAATATTATGTTGAAGCTACTAAATCTTTCAGAAAGACTTCTAGTCTATTTGTTATCTTTTCCGGTTCTAGAAAAGGCCAGAAAGCTTCTGCCATTTCTTTGGCATCTTGGTTGAAATCTTTAATTCATCTTGCCTATGTTGAGTCGGGTAAAACTCCGCCTCAGAGAATTACAGCTCATTCTACTAGGTCAGTTTCTACTTCCTGGGCGTTTAGGAATGAAGCTTCGGTTGATCAGATTTGCAAAGCAGCAACTTGGTCCTCTTTGCATACTTTTACTAAATTCTACCATTTTGATGTATTTTCTTCTTCTGAAGCAGTTTTTGGTAGAAAAGTACTTCAGGCAGCGGTTTCAGTTTGAATCTTCTGCTTATGTTTTTCGTTAAACTTTATTTTGGGTGTGGATTATTTTCAGCAGGAATTGGCTGTCTTTATTTTATCCCTCCCTCTCTAGTGACTCTTGTGTGGAAAGATCCACATCTTGGGTAATCATTATCCCATACGTCACTAGCTCATGGACTCTTGCTAATTACATGAAAGAAAACATAATTTACGTAAGAACTTACCTGATAAATTCATTTCTTTCATATTAGCAAGAGTCCATGAGGCCCGCCCTTTTTTTGGGGTGGTTATGATTTTTTTGTATAAAGCACAATTATTCCAATTCCTTATTTTATATGCTTTCGCACTTTTTTCTTATCACCCCACTTCTTGGCTATTCGTTAAACTGAATTGTGGGTGTGGTGAGGGGTGTATTTATAGGCATTTTGAGGTTTGGGAAACTTTGCCCCTCCTGGTAGGAATGTATATCCCATACGTCACTAGCTCATGGACTCTTGCTAATATGAAAGAAATTAATTTATCAGGTAAGTTCTTACATAAATTATGTTTTTTGAATAACTCATAGTCTACCTTTTTGACGTACACAGCAAAAACTAATAAAAGAAGAAAAAGTGTTGAGGAACCAAAGTTGAAATACTTTTCATGCCTCATGAATTAATAACATTGCTCATTTCTTAATCCTTTTTAATCAGTAAACACTGATATAAATGTAATATTTACCTTACTCATCTCTTTGTAGAAAGTATCCCTCAGATTGGAGATGTTCTTGAATATACTTACATAGCATCCAATGCGGCTGTAAGAAAATGAGAATGAAATGTAAATTAAGGTAAAGCTACATAAAAATTGCTAATAAGCTGGCACTATTATATACTATACTGTTGTATGACGAGAAATAAAGGCGCAGGTTTAGGGTTCGTTGTGTATATTGTGGCTGAATGTAATGACAGTTCCGTGTTAAATGCTGTTTTTCAAATGTTTATACCTTTTCAAAAAATTACTTGAAATTTCAAAATTTTTCTTTAGTTACAAATCTCCAAAAACCCTTAGAACATTTCTTCAGATCCACAACAGAACATCTGACCACATTTGCTACATATTTCCAAGGGAGATATAGAATGTCTTTAAAAACAGAGATTTGTTAAAGGACAAAATTGAATCCGCTATAAAAGGTTTAATTAACCAATGTAAAAATATGTATTATTTATTTGCTTACTTTTCCTACAATTTAACTCTGCAAGTTATGGTTTTATCACTATCTTTAGGATTAGACGATTAGGCAGTTGGTTAATAATATGGCTGTCCTTACAACATTTAGGCCTAAAGGACAAGTTGAGCTTAAAAATGTTAGCACTATGGTGCGTTAACATCACTCCATACGGGTTCCATTTTAAGCTCATATTACAAGTCATTTTTTTTATTGTTTGAGAGATAGTCTAGTGCACGACGACATCTACATGTTCGATAGTGTGGGTGAATTAATTCCTTACATAATAGACTTCTCTGGGGCACAGAGTAAAATTTATCTTGACCACAAAGCTGGTGGAACCCAAAAATCTACTCAAGTAGTGGAGTATTTAATTTAGTTCTGTGCTATACAATTTTGTATTTATGGAACTTAAGCATAAAATACTTCACACATACATAAATACATACATATATATGTTCTGGGTCCTCTACTCTTCTCCATCTATACTTCTTCGCTGGGTAAACTTATCAACAGTTATGGCTTCAAATATCACCTCTATGCTGATGACACCCAGATCTACCTCTCCACCCCTGCTCTCTCTCCCTCTGTCCTTTCTCATGTCAGCGACTGCTTATCTGGTATTTCTTCCTGGATGGCCTCTCACCACCTAAAGATTAACATGTCCAAGACTGAGCTCCTTCTTATCCCCCCCTCAAGCTCTACACCGACTTCTGACTTCTCTATCCCTGTTGACGGCATCACCATTTCCCCATCGCCCCAAGTCTGCTGCCTCGGAGTCACACTTGACTCAAATCTATCCTTCGTGCCCCATATCCAATTGCTTTCTACATCCTGCTGCAACCATCTACGCAATATTTCCAAAATTCACCCTTTTCTGAGCGCTGACACCACAAAGCAAATAATCCACTCACTTGTTATCTCCCGACTTGACTACTGCAATAACCTACTCGCTGGCCTTCCTCTATCCCGCCTCTCTCCCCTTCAATCCATCCTAAATGCCTCGGCCAGGCTGATCCACCTTTCCCGTCAATCTGCATCTGCTGCACCTCTCTGCGAGTCCCTTCATTGGCTCCCCATTCACAGCAGAATTAAATTCAAAATTCTAACCCTTACATACAAAGCTCTCACCAACGCCGCTCCCCTCTACCTATCCTCTCTAATACACAAGTATACTCCAGCCCGTCCACTAAGATCCAACAATGACCTGCTCCTTGCATCTGCAACTATAACCTCCTCTCATGCTAGACTGCAGGACTTTTGTCGTGCAGCACCTACCCTCTGCAACACTCTCCCTCGTGCTGTCAGGCTTTGGCCTAATCTGTCTTCCTTTAAATGTTCCCTGAAGAATTTTCTGTTCAGGGAAGCCTACCACCCAACTCAATAATAAATTAACTTCACTTACCTAACATTTCCCTCATCTAACTCTGTATTAACATCTTTCCAAATCTTGCAGTCCTCACCTCCTGTTTCTCAACCTCCTACCCTTCTAGATTGTAAGTTCCCACGGGAAAAGGGCCCTCAATCCCTCCTGTATGTGTTTGTAAATTTTGTCCTGTCTCTTACAAGTCTTGTATTGTTTTATTTAAATGAATTGTATCCATGGACAGTGCTGCAGAATATGTTGGCGCTTCATAAATAATAATAATAATAATAATAATATACGTACACACATACATAAATACACACACACACACACACATATATATATATATATATATATATATATATATATACCGTTCAGACATACACATGCACCTTTAGCCCATAACCAGTCCCACCCGTTGTCATATAACATATCCTGGCCATAGGGCATACAGGGCAAATGCCCGGTGGGCCGGCTCTTATATGGGCCTTGCTGCTGTATAGAAGCACCACCCTCTCTTAATATGGGTAATAATATGAAAAGCTGTTACCTTCTGACTATTTTGTAAAGAAGAAATTTCATTTTCTTTCTGGCTGTTAAGCCGAAGTGCTGCAGGATGATGAGATTTTGGTCTATTATGGCTACTTAGCTGAGAGAGGTCTAACTTATGTGGACTGCCTTTAAATGCCAGAGCCTATTTTTGGTCTCAGTCCATTCCTGACAATATCACTTTAATTCTGCCACCTTTTTCCATGAATCATTTACTTCAGGTCTCAAAAAGAGCTAAATATTAATGCAGTATTTGTTATTGTGCTTGAGTGTAAAAAAAAGTATTGGGCGTGCTAAAAAAGTTCAAATTTTCATATATATATATATATATATATATATATATATATATATATATATATATATATATATATATATATATATATATATATATACCTTGGGGGCTCTGTGTCTACTGACATTTATATATTTGTACTGCAAAACAATAAGCATTTGTTTAGCAAAATGCTTTTTAAACCATTGATTTTGTATGGAGATGTTTAGTATATAGCAGTAGTTAAATGGTGTATTGCAAACATGTATACAATGATTTTCAGGTCAATTAAACCTTGTAGACACTGGAATACATATTTAATCTATAGGTTGAGTTATGTTAAATTAGTTATTAAAGAATACTGTATACAAATAAACGCTTCCCATTTATGATTAGAAAAATTCTACAAGTTTCAGACCTATAATCAACACCAGTTTAAGATAACAGTTATAAAAAAGTAATCACCATTTAATCTGCAATAACATCTAGAGAACAAGATTTTGGACCTTTGCAGTTAGGTTTGGACCTAGTCTTTAGACAAAGCGAGCACTAGTAAAGGTATTGGATGATGTAGAAATATGGGACCATGATCCTTCTTGATCCATTTAACAAGTTAGAACTCTCTCTGATCATCTGGTGAGTGAGGACGTAGCTAGGCTACATTGCCCAGCATTCTGTTTGACATCTTCCTTGCCAAGAAACTAAACTTGTATTGTCGGTGTGAGTAGCATAGAAGCTGAAGCCATGTAAGTGAAGTGTGAAGTTCATCAGGAATCATCACTCTATATTCGATCTTTGTCAAAACTTTGGTCAAGTTGGCTCATATTTCACAAGATGCAGTTTGCCTTACGTGTTAATGATACACAAATATACCTAGTGGCTTCATAAGACCACACCATTATTATGTTGTTAATTTGTGTCTTAAGGACATACAAGAGTAAATTATAGCTCTGTCTAAATCCAGACTAGTACTGAACAGTTACATTAAAGAAGTGGAAGTATTTGGGGTAATTATAAAAACAATTCCACTGAAGCCACAGACTGAAACATCCACATAGTCAGTACTGGAGATACTGTGGTTGATACTCATGAATAACACATGGACAAGACACAGAAGGTGTGAAACAGTTGTTACTTCTCTTGCATTCTCTTAATTCAGTTATAACAATGCTGTGTATGTGTGCATACAAGACTCATTTCAGGCTGTAGAAAACACCACAGATAGAACAATCACAGTAAAGTGAAAGTAATACCATATTTCAAAATGTAACAAAAGGATGGCACTACAATGGCCATTAATAAAACAATGTGCCACATTCAAATTTATGGTCCACTGGGCTTTCTACAAAAGTTGTCCAAGGAGTATGCAAGATAAATTGCATTTTCTTTATTCTCCCCGATCACAAGATCATAGAAGCATTGATTGTAATGTTTATGCGCTATACCAAACTGTATATTGACTGAAAAAAAATAATGCATAGTTTAGTTGTCACCGTATTACCTGTTGTACAAAACTGGCAGTTCTTCTCGCAATTCCTTATTCAAATCTTCAAAAATTATCTGTGCTTTATTAAACTCCTCCTCTGCCTGGAAAAAAACATATCATATTCAACTTGTTTCTTTATGAATATTAACAAGTCTCAGAATTTTTAAAATGACAATGAGAATTGCAATGAAATGTGACTATAAGAACAATTGTTATGCACCATTTGGCATATTCGTATGTCATTAGGAAAACAACATATGACCTCTGAAGGCATCACCCATGTAATGATTTTTGGAACTTTCCTAATAGAGAGCATTAGATAACATTAGATAAGCTTGTTTTCTGCTTGATATATAAAGTGATTATTAACTACAAATCAAGGATATGGTAATAGATTTTCTGTCTGTATATCAGCACTTGGTATTATTTCTGTCTTGAACTAATAAGGGGTGACTCTATTATCAGAACTAACCAAAAGCTCTAATAAGTTATCATCATCTGTTATAGCACCATGCTTGTCATACTTAAAACTAGTTGGTTCCGTAAAAAAAGGACAGGTCAATAAGTTAGCCTTGCCACTATAATACCTTTAGAAAAAGGAAAACAGAGTCCTCATTGATATGATAATTTCCTGCTGATTTCTAAGTTGCCATCACAGTTGATGTCCATAATAAAAAAATTGCCACCATCTCATGGGCAAAGTTTGGTATTACAATCACTCAATATTTTAGTGTCCTAACTTTATTTCGGGTTAGCAAATACACAGAAAGTTTCTAATACAGATAATTTTCCTCACAGCATTTTAGCCCTCCTGACTGAGTACATTTTTCTCTGGCCTAAAAAAACTACTATTATGAGCTCTTTTGGCTGTTGGTGTTCGGGCCACCCTAATCTCCAGGTATTTCACATTAGGGACCCGACACACAATTTACAATTTGCACAAACCTGGCACAGAATTTACCTGGGTTCTTCTGTCAGTAAGAGGTGTCACAACTGGTCTAATATACATTTCATTAATTTTTTTGTGTCACAGTATATAAAACTTTGTCTGGGTTAGGACACTGGAAGGCAGGTCTTATGGAGTTTTGTGTAATACCATGCCAAGTCTTAACAACTGAATAGTAATTTTTTGTGTGCAGGTTAATCCCCTTGTTACCAACTATGGAATAAAAGTATGGTAATAATAAACTGAATGTCTTTCATGTAATTGGCAAGAGTCCATGAGCTAGTGACGTATGGGACACACAATTCCACCAGGAGGGGCAAAGTTTCCCAAACTTCAAAATGCCCACAAATAAACCCCTCACCACACCCACAATTCAGTAAGTTTGTGCTTGATTTTTATGATTTTTATGATTTCTTCTGTAATAAGCGCTTCTAAGGATTCTGAAGCCCAATTCCTCTCAGAGTACAGTGTTTGTCAGAGGGATGAGAAGAGAGTATCGCCTATTTGATTATATGGTTTCCTTCACGGGAAATCTTTTCAAGTGTTCTCTGTTATCGGTCGTAACCTCCCTTTTCAGATCGACGATATACCCTTATATTATTACCAAAAAATAGGAGAAATGCAACTAAGCATCAATCCCATACGGGGCACTTCCTAAGTATGTACAATAATAAAATTAATAGAAATTAATAAAAATTTATATTAAATGTGAAAGAACACACAACTGATCCCAGAAAATAATAATATAAAGCAAAACAATAAGAAAGTCCAATGGTATGGCCGCTCTCTGACAAAGGATGGTCAATCCCTGGTGTACGATATTCTGGAGAAGAGAAAGCACAAAGGCGCCAACATGGCCTAGTACCGTCAAGCAAAGGGATATTTATATAGAAGAAGATGGGTACTCACAAAAGCAGCGCACCCAATGGTGCTAGTGGGGCAGACTGGAACTTTGTAGTGGTCCAGCTCACTGTAGGTAGGCAGACTGGGCACATAGATGGGAGCTTGGGCACAGATAGATCACAGGTGCCTATGTAGGGTTACAAAGAAGAGCTATCATAGCCTAGTACAGTAAAAACTGGTAGAGAGATAATAAAAGGTCACACTTACAATATGTACTGCACCACCAGGTGCAGTAGAGGCAAGCTGGGACCTCTCCATCGCCCAGTAGACAACTCTTTTGGCAAACAGGATCCTCACCAAACTCCATGAACCAACGTAAAGAATTCCCATAAAACAGCAAGTGTATCATAAAAACATATATCTTTATTTAAAAACAAAGCAATGCGTTTCTCAGCCTCTCAAGGGCTGTTTCCTCAGGCTGTGGAAACAGCCCTTGAGAGACTGAGAAACGCGTTGATCCTGTTTGCCAAGAGAGTTGTCTACTGGGCAACTGAGAGGTCCCAGCTTGCCTCTACTGCACCTGGTGGTGCAGTACATATTGTAAGTGTGACCTTTTATTATCTCTCTACCAGTTTTTACTGTACTAGGCTATGGTAGCTCTTCTTTGTAACCCTACATAGGCACCTGTGATCTATCTGTGCCCAAACTCCCATCTATGTGCCGAGTCTACCTGCCTATAGTGAGCTGGATCACTACAAAGTTCCAGTCTGCTCACTAGCACCATTGGGTGCACTGCTTTTGTGAGTACTCATCTTCTATCTAAATATCCCTTTGCTTGACAGTACTAGGCCATGTTGGCGCCTCTGTGTTTTCTCTTCTCTACTCTGCCCTCTTACACGATGAGTTGGAATAAAGAATTATCCCAGGACATCGATCCTGACTCATGGGCTAGGGTTTTTGAGCTAACAAAATGTTCATCAGTGTCTTCCACTGTTCAAGAAATTCATATAAAGTTATTGAGTCGATGGTACCTTACCCCATCTAGACTCCACAAAATGTTCCCATCTCTAAGTAGTACCTGCTGGAGAGGCTGTGGAGAAGTGGGCACACTGACACATGTTTGGTGGTCCTGCCCCAGATTGCAAAATTTCTGGGAGAATGTTTTTCTCATTATGTCACAACTACTGAACACACATATACCGAACACACTAGAAAGCAAAAGAGATGGAGAGGGCGCCACATAGCGTGATATTGTTTCAAAAAGGGGATAATACAACAAGCAGAGAGGTAATGCGCTTACCGGAGACTGTGGTACTGTGCTGTGACCAGTACTAACTCGCCTGCTAGCACTTTAGTCAGTGGCTAGTACACTGTCAGATACGATCCTTCCCGGGGCTTTCTCCTTGGGACAGGGAATTGTGCTGTAGGCGTTTCTAGGTTCAGCAACTATAGTGTATTGCTCAATTAGGTTTGTTCCGTAAAAGAGATGCACAACTTCCAAAGTTTAAAAGAATTTAAAATAGGCTTTATTATAACGCGTTTCTCAACCACCAAGGGTCGTTTCTTCAGATACCAAAGCGAATAAAATATATTACAATCCTTGACATTATATACACATTTGTATGATTAAAAAGGAAGTTGTCACAAAAGTTTCAAACTAATGAAAAACATTTCAAGATTCAACTGGAAAGCCGAACAAAGGGCTTGACAGGTGTTACAATTAGTGTGAATTTAAAAAGCATTGGAAGGTCATGATTATTTAGAATTGAAACAGCTGTAAACTTCAGCTAGAAAAAAGGCTTAGATTTACCAACATAGCATATCAAAAAGAAAACAAACGAAAAATGTATAACCACAATTTTGAAACTTCAATTTGAAATAATTATGGGGAAATGTAAATTATTTTAAAAAGTGTGATGTACAGAATTGCACATATAAAATAAAATAAAGGCCATGGCATAATCAATTGTGAATGATGATGTGTCTGAAAGCTGTGTTGTATGTTTAAAGGGATATTTGCAACGGGCAATGAAAAAAGAATGTGTAAAGGGATATTTGCAACAGGCAATGAAAAAGAAGTATATCCACGCTTTGTATATTTTAATTCCAAGTAATAGTGCTAAATGTAAACTTGTATATGAATTGTGCAAGAAATAATATCAATTGGCGGCCATTATGTAATAAAATATAAAAACATAATAGTGCTGAAATCTGTGTATTGGTAGATTGTAATGACGAGGTAAGAGAAATAACCCATAGACATCTTTATTGAATGCTATCAGTATAATCCATAGACATCTTTTATTGAATGCTATTTATGCATAGTGCCTGAAACTGATCTCCATTTTATTTTTGAACTGACCATTATGGAAAGAACTATAATAAATTCTTGAGTGTCATATCTCTTTTTTTAAGAATATATTTAATACTTCTTCAAATGATCTTACATTTATGACCTCGATAGATGTGAGGAAAGGTAATATTCAAATAGTTGAACATCAAGGTTCGAAATGGATATTCATCTTGGTTATTTGTATTTGATCTATGATAGTGTTCTAGTGCAGTATCAAAAATGTGAGTGTACATCTAAGAGTCACCTATTTAAAAATGGTTGCAGTATTGGTGTTCATGGGGATATAAGTAAATTGTATAAATGTTATCGGAGGAGTAGTTGTATTATATGCAAATTTTTGATTTCTGTGATTATATTTGAAGGATAATATGAAAAGATATGTTTTTAGAATGTGTGTAGCATAAATATGAAAGAAAAATAGACCTTAATGTTACACGGTTTGTTGTGGATATGTATCATGTGTTTGCATTATGTGTGACAAATAATATTGTTGTGTATTGTTATGTATAAATGATATTGGTGTAAATGATATTGTTGTGTATTGTTATGTATAAATGATATTGGTATGTATTGGTATGTAAAAGTAATCAATCTGTGTGTGTAGTATCGTGTAGAAATGATATTGGTATGTATTAGTATGTGGAAGTGATCAATCTGGGTATGTGGTATCATGTAGATGGACTAGTGTTAGTATACTCATAATGTATGATGTGCATAAAGTGGTGAAATAGTGTATCTATAGTGCTCCTGTTTTGCTCGCTACCCAAAATTGCCGAACCAACAAAGTTTGCACTCCTGTTGATAATGATCACAGGAGCGAAAAAGCTCATTCCCAGGAGGTGGAAGACGCAGTGCGTTCCATCTGTTGAGGAGTGGAGGAGACAAGTACTGGAACTCATCACACTAGAAAGATACCATTATCTTAAAATAGACAAACTTGATACCCATGAGATGATCCTGGCAGTCTGGAATGGTACCATATAGGATTCCCTCTCCCCACCGATCCCCTTTCATTCCCCTCCCCCCCTTCTTTTTTTTTTTTCTTTTCTCTTCTTCTTTCTCTTCTCTCTCGCTTTATTCTTTCTTCTTACTCTTAGAGAATCTTCTTACATATGCCTCATTTGGACTGAGGTTACTTTAGATGTAGTTATGATACTCCAACTACAAGGAACAGAACACATATCTCATATGCAAGAACTCTTTGGAAAACGGAAAAAGAAAAAGATGCTAAACGCACATATGATCACTATGTAAATTTTATATTTGTTATGGAATGTTTTTGATTACAGAAATTGTATGTTTGACTTATTCTCAATAAAGCTCTTTGAAAAAAAAAAAAAAAAAAAAAAAGCTTGCGGGCAAATTAGGCTCGCAGGGGCGTAAAATGCTGTTATTTATTGCGTCATTCTTGGCGCGAGAATTTCTTTGGCGCGAATAGGCGTCTGTAATGATGCAAGTTCGTAATTACTTGCGTCTTAGTTGACGCTAGGTTGTTTGGCACGAAATTATGTTTGTTATGATGCTTAGTTTCCAGATGTTTGTTGGCGCCAAAAAAATTCTCAACTTCCTTTTGCATCGTGCGTCATACTTGGCGCCAAAAAATATTTTTCCCATTCCTGAAACTGCTATATGTGGAAATAAGATATTTCTGTTTAAATGTTATTTTTTCTTTTACATTTTACAAGATGTCTCAATCTGATCCTGCCTCAGAAGCTGTTGTAGGAACCATGCTGCATTAACACAGTTCTACCAAAGCTAAGTGTATCTGTTGTAAACTAGTGGAGATTATATCTCCAGCTGTAGTATGTAACAGTTGTCATGATAAGCTTTTGCATGCAGAAAATGTTTCTATTAGTGCTACTACAGTATCTGTTGTTATTTCAACATCTAAAGTACAGGATATCCCTGTTGATATGAAAAAGTATACAGAAGGCTATGGCTGCTATACCGCCTTCAAATAAACGTAAAAGCTCCTTTTAAACTTAATACTGATGAAATTTGTAATGACCGGCAACATACTGATATATCCACCCGTGATGAGGATCTCTCTGATTCAGAAAATTCTACTTCAGACATTGATACTGATAAATCATCTTATCTTTTTAAGATTTAGTATATTCATTCTTTGTTAAAAGAAGTGTTGATAACTTTGGATATTGAGGAGTCTGGTCCTCTTGATGATAAATCCAGTAAACATTTAAATTCTGTCTATAAACCTCCTGTGACTACTCCTGAGGTTTTTCCTGTTCCTGATGCTATTTCTGATGTGATTGCTAAGGAATGGTCTAAGCCTGGTATTTCTTTTGTTCCTTCTTCAAGGTTTAAAAAGTTGTATCCTTTGCCAGTGGCTAAATTAGAGTTTTGGTAAAAAATCCCTAAGGTTGATGGTGCTATTTCTACTCTTACTAAACGTACTACTATTCCTATGGAAGATAGTACT
Organism: Bombina bombina; assembly: GCF_027579735.1. Lineage (NCBI taxonomy): Eukaryota > Metazoa > Chordata > Amphibia > Anura > Bombinatoridae > Bombina > Bombina bombina. The sequence goes on from NC_069501.1 coordinate 1,029,050,360, forward strand.
TCTTTTAAGGATCCTTTAGATAGGAAGATTGAATCTTATCTAAGGAAAACTTATTTGCATTCTGGCTATATTTTCAGATCTGCCATTTCTATGGCTGATGTTGCGGCTGCATCAACCTTTTGGTTGGATAGCTTAGCACAATAGGGAAATTACTCTGATTTGCATAGCATTGTTCGTTTGCTTCAACAAGCTAATCATTTTATCTGTGCTGCTATTTTTGATATCATCAAGATTAATGTTAAATTTATGTCTTTGGCTTTTTTAGCTAGAAGAGCTTTATGGCTCAAATCATGGAATGCTGACATGGTATCTAAATCTAGGTTACTATCATTCCAGGGTAATAATTTGTTTGGTTCCCAGTTGGATTCTATTATTCCCCAGTATTACTGGGGGAAGGGAGTTTTTTTGCCTCCAGATAAAAAGTCTAAGGGCAAATCTAAAGCTTCTAATTGGTTTCGTTCCTTTCGTCAGAATAGAGAACAGAAAACCACTCCTTCCACTAAGGACTCTGGCTCCAATTGGAAGCCATCCTCAAGTTGGAATAAATTCAAGCCTTATAAGAAACCAAAGCCAGCCCCCAAGACTGCATGAAGGTGCTGCCCTCAATCCAGTTCTGCTGGCGGGGGGCATATTGAAGTTATTTCAAGACGTTTGGGCAGGTTCCGTTCAGAATCATTGGATTCAGAATATTGTCTCTTAGGGGTATCGAATAGGTTTCAGAATAAGATCTCCTGTGAGAAGAATTTTTCTTTCTCATGTCCCAACAAATCCTGTGAAAGCTTAGGCCTTTCTGAAGTGTGTTTCAGATCAAGAGCTTTCAGGGGTAATTGTACCAGTTCCACTTCTGGAACAGGGTCTGGGTTTTTATTGAAATCTATTTATTGTCCCGAAGAAGGAAAACTCTTTCAGACCAGTTCTGGATCTAAAGTTTTTGAGTCAATTTGTAAGGGTCCCAACTTTCAAGATGGTGACTATAAGGACTATTCTGTCTTTTGTTCAGCAAAGTCATTACATGTCCTCAATAGACTTACAGGATGCATATCTTCACATTCCGATTCATCCAGACCACTATCGGTTTCTGAGATTCTCTTTTCTAGACAAGCATTACCAATTTGTTGCTCTTCCATTTGGTCTAGCAACAGCTCCAAGAATCTTTTCAAAGGTTCTCGGTGCCCTTCTATCTGTAATCAGAGAGCAGGGTATTGCAGTGTTTCCTTATTTGGACGATATCTTGGTACTGGCTCAATCTTTTCATTTAGCAGAATCTCACTCAAATCAACTTGTGATGTTTCTTCAAAAACATTGTTGGAGGAACAATTTACCAAAGAGTTCCTTGATTCCTCAGACAAGGGTCACCTTTTTAGTTTTCCAGGTAGATTCAGTGTCCATGACACTGTCATTAACAGACAAGAGATGAATGAAATTGGTTTCTGCCTGTCGAAACCTTAAGTCTCGATCATTCCCTTCAGTGGCTATGTGCATGGAAGTTTTAGGTCTCATGACTGCAGCATGGGACGCGATCCCCTTTGCTCGTTTTCATATGAGACCTCTGCAGCTTTGCATGTTAAATCAATGGTGCAGGGATTATACTTGGATATCACAGTTGATATACTTAAATCCCAACATTCAACTCTCTCTGTCCTGATGGTTGGACCATCATCGGATTCTTCAAGGGGCCTTTTTTGTTCATCCTTCCTGGGCTGTGATTTCAACAGATGCAAGTCTCACAGGTTGGGGAGCTGTCTGGGGTTCTCTGACAGCACAAAGAGTTTGGAATCCTCAAGAGGCGAGGTTACCAATCAATATTTCAGAACTCTGTGCTATTTTCATGGCTCTTCAGACTTGGCCTCTAATTAAAGAAAGAATCATTCAATCGTTTTCAGACAGACAATATCACAACTGTGGCATATGTCAATCATCAAGGGGGGACTCACAGTCCTTTAGCGATGAAAGAAGTATCTTGAATACTTTCTTGGGCAGAATCCAACTCTTGTATAATTTCTGTGATACATATCCCAGGTGTAGACAATTGGGAAGTGGATTATCTCAGTCGTCAGTCTTTACATACAGGGGAGTGGTCTCTCCATTCAGATGTATTTTGTCAGATTGTACAGATGTGGGGTTTCCCCGAAATAGATCTGATGGCTTCCCATCTAAACAAGAAGCTTCCCAGGTACCTTTCCAGGTCCAGGGATCCTCAGGCGGAGATGGTGGATGTGTTAGCAGTTCCTTGGTTTTACCAACCTGCTTACATTTTTCCACCTCAAGTTCTTCTTCCAAGGGTGATCTCCAAGATCATATTGGAACAATTGCATGTGTTTCTGATAGCACCAGCATGGCCTCACAGGTTTTGGTATGCGGATCTTGTCCGGATGTCCAGATTCCAACCTTGGCCACTTCCTTTAAGGCCAGACCTTCTGTCTCAAGGGCCGTTTTTCCATCAGGATATTAAATTGCTAAATCTGAAGGTATGGAAATTGAGCGCTTAGTACTTAGTCATAGAGGTTTCTCTGACTCAGTGATTAATACTATGCTACAGGCTTGTAAGTCTGTTTCAAGGAAAATGTATTATCGGGTTTGGAAAACCTATATGTCAGTGTTTTACTCATAAATTCCCTTGGCCTTATTTTAGGATTCCTAGAATTTTACAGTTTTTCTTTCTTTCTGTTTTATTTCATAGACAGATTGCTAAACCTCCTGATATTCACTGTTTTCTTCAGGCTTTGGTTTGTATCAAGCCTGTTGTTAAATCAATATATCCTCCTTGGAGTCTTAATTTAGTTTTGAAGGCTTTGCAGGCTCCTCCATTTGAGCCTATGCATTCTTTGGATATTAAACTACTTTCTTGGAAAGTGTTGTTTCTTTTGGCTATCTCTTCAGCTAGAAGAGTTTCCGAATTGTCTGTTCTCTCTTGTGAGTCTCCTTTTCTGATTTTCCATCAGGAAAAAGCGGTTTTGCTGACTTTGTTTAAATTTCTAACTAAAGTTGTGAATTCTAACAACATTAGTAGAGAAATTGTTGTTCCTTCTTTGTGTCCTAATCCTAAGAATACTTTTGAAAGATCTTTACATTCTTTGGATGTTGTAAGTGCTTTGAAATATTATGTTGAAGCTACTAAAGATTTCAGGAAGACTTCTAGTCTATTTGTTGTTTTTTCTTGTCCTAGGAAAGGTCAAAAAGCCTCTGCCATTTCTTTGGCATCTTGGTTAAAGCTTTCGATTCACAAGGCTTATTTGGAGACAGGACAGTCTCCACCTCAGAGAATTACAGCTCATTCTACTAGATCAGTCGCCACTTACTTAAATCCCAACATTCAACTCTGGTGTGTCCCATACCTCACTAGCTCATGGACTCTTGCCAATATGAAAAAAAATAATTTATCAGGTTAGTTCTTACATAATATATGTTTTTTATTTTATCGCTTTGCACTGTTCGTTAGAATTTATAAATATATATTTTGTTTATCAGAACATACATTTTTCTCTGGGAACTCTTATGAATGTCAGCAGAGTTTATCCAATGGGAATTACCTTTGCAACTTTTGCTTCTTCTTTTTTCTTAGCATTCTGCAATGCTTCCAGGTGGTGTCTTGCACTGTCATAATCAACCATTTTCCTCCCCCGTTTGGCAATTCTTTCCTGAAAATTTAGCACAGTGCCTGGCCATGGTTACAATGTTTTGAGACAATACAGTACTTTAATCCGATGCAGTAAAATATATGAAATATATGTGAGGCCCTTCAAATTTATAGGTCTAAACTAAAATTATTAATGTGTAAACCCATTGTACATGACTATTTATGATTTTTTTTAAAAAATATTTTACCCTTTCTGAAAAGTATTTCAGTATGCCCAAATGGGAAACCATGAAATGCATTGAACACCAATAAAGCACAGCACCTGCAGTGTAGTGCATGTTGGTTCAAGGACAGTGAAAATGCCTTTAATAACATACCAACAGTCAGCAGCACTTTGGGTCAGAAACAGAGCGACGTTTTGGACATCTAGTCCTTAATCATGCTTGACTAGCACTAGACAATGACAATACAACTTTTTATTTTATAGCCCAATATTGCTAATAATAACCAATCAATGTCAGTATGTATGTATGTATGTATATATGTATATATATATATATATATATATATATATATACTACCTCTAGTGTATTAAAAATTCATTACACTAAAAAATAATCATATTATAAACATTGGCCTAGATTTAGAGTTCGGCGTTAGCCGTGAAAACCAGCGTTAGAGGCTCCTAACGCTGGTTTTAGGCTACCGCCGGTATTTGGAGTCACTCAAAATAGGGTCTAACGCTCACTTTTCAGCCGCGACTTTTCCATACCGCAGATCCCCTTACGTCAATTGCGTATCCTATCTTTTCAATGGGATCTTCCTAACTCCGGTATTTAGAGTCGTTTCTGAAGTGAGCGTTAGAACTCTAACGACAAAACTCCAGCCGCAGGAAAAAAGCAGGAGTTAAGAGCTTTCTGGGCTAACGCCGGTTCATAAAGCTCTTAACTACTGTACCCTAAAGTACACTAACACCCATAAACTACCTATGTACCCCTAAACTGAGGTCCCCCCACATCGCCGCCACTCGATTAAATTTTTTTAACCCCTAATCTGCCGACCGCCACCTACGTTATACTTATGTACCCCTAATCTGCTGCCCCTAACCCCGCCGACCCCTGTATTATATTTATTAACCCCTAACCTGCCCCCCACAACGTCGCCGCAAGCTACTTACAATAATTAACCCCTAACCTGCCGACCGCAAAGCGCCGCCACCTACGTTATCCTTATGTACCCCTAATCTGCTGCCCCTAACACCGCCGACCCCTATATTATATTTATTAACCCCTAATCTGCCCCCCTCAACGTCGCCGACACCTGCCTACACTTATTAACCCCTAATCTGCTGAGCGGACCTGAGCGCTACTATAATAAAGTTATTAACCCCTAATCCGCCTCACTAACCCTATAATAAATAGTATTAACCCCTAATCTGCCCTCCCTAACATCGCCGACACCTAACTTCAATTATTAACCCCTAATCTGATGACCGGAGCGCATCGCTACTATAATAAATGGATTAACCCCTAAAGCTAAGTCTAACCCTAACACTAACACCCCCCTAACTTAAATATAATTTAAATCTAACAAAATTAATTAACTCTTATTAAATAAATTATTCCTATTTAAAGCTAAATACTTACCTGTAAAATTAATCCTAATATAGCTACACTATAAATTATAATTATATTGTAGCTATTTTAGGATTAATATTTATTTTACAGGCAACTTTGTAATTATTTTAACCAGGTACAATAGCTATTAAATAGTTAAGAACTATTTAATAGTTACCTAGTTAAAATAATAACAAAATTACCTGTAAAATAAGTCCTAACCTAAGTTATAATTAAACCTAACACTACCCTATCAATAAATTAATTAAATAAAATCCCTACAATTACCTACAATAAAACCTAACACTACACTATCAATAAATAAATTAAATACAATTTCTACAAATAACTACAATTACATAAACTAACTAAAGTACAAAAAATAAAAAAGAACTAAGTTACAAAAAATAAAAAAATATTTACAAACATAAGAAAAATATTACAACAATTTTAAACTAATTACACCTACTCTAAGCCCCCTAATAAAATAACAAAGACCCCCAAAATAAAAAAATGCCCTACCCTATTCTAAATTAATAAATTTAAAAGCTCTTTTACCTTACCAGCCCTGAACAGGGCCCTTTGCGGGGCATGCCCCAAGAAATTCAGCTCTTTTGCCTGTAAAAAAAAACATACAATACCCCCCCCCCCAACATTACAACCCACCACCCACATACCCCTAATCTAACCCAAACCTAAATAAACCTAAACCCAAATAAACCTAACACTAAGCCCCTGAAGATCATCCTACCTTGTCTTCACCATACCAGGTTCACCGATCGGTCCAGAAGAGCTCCTCCGATGTCCTGATCCAAGCCCAAGCGGGGGGCTGAAGAGGTCCATGATCCGGCTGAAGTCTTCATCCAAGCGGGCCAGAAGAGGTCTTCCATCCGATTGAAGTCTTCAATCCAAGCGGCATCCATCCCGAGCGAAGCGGCAGCATCCTGAAGACCTCCACCGCGGAACATCCATCCTGGCCGACGACTGAACGACGAATGACGGTTCCTTTAAATGACGTCACCCAAGATGGCGTCCCTCGAATTCCGATTGGCTGATAGGATTCTATCAGCCAATCGGAATTAAGGTAGGAATATTCTGATTGGCTGATTCCATCCGATCCGATCAGCCAATTAGATTGAGCTCGCATTCTATTGGCTGTTCCGATCAGGTTGTAATGTTGGGGGGGGGGGGTATTGGTGGGTTGTAATGTTGGGGGGGGGGGGTATTGTATGTTTTTTTTTACAGGCAAAAGAGCTGAATTTCTTGGGGCATGCCCCGCAAAGGGCCCTGTTCAGGGCTGGTAAGGTAAAAGAGCTTTTAAATTTATTAATTTAGAATAGGGTAGGGCATTTTTTTATTTTGGGGTCTTTGTTATTTTATTAGGGGGCTTAGAGTAGGTGTAATTAGTTTAAAATTGTTGTAATATTTTTCTTATGTTTGTAAATATTTTTTTATTTTTTGTAACTTAGTTCTTTTTTATTTTTTGTACTTTAGTTAGTTTATGTAATTGTAGTTATTTGTAGAAATTGTTTTTAATTTATTTATTGATAGTGTAGTGTTAGGTTAATTGTAGGTAATTGTAGGTATTTTATTTAATTAATTTATTGATAGGGTAGTGTTAGGTTTAATTATAACTTAGGTTAGGACTTATTTTACAGGTAATTTTGTTATTATTTTAACTAGGTAACTATTAAATAGTTCTTAACTATTTAATAGCTATTGTACCTGGTTAAAATAATTACAAAGTTGCCTGTAAAATAAATATTAATCCTAAAATAGCTACAATATAATTATAATTTATAGTGTAGCTATATTAGGATTTATTTTACAGGTAAGTATTTAGCTTTAAATAGGAATAATTTATTTAATAAGAGATAATTAATTTCGTTAGATTTAAATTATATTTAATTTAGGGGGGTGTTAGTATTAGGGTTAGACTTAGCTTTAGGGGTTAATACATTTATTAGAATAGCGGTGAGCTCCGGTCGGCAGATTAGGGGTTAATAATTGAAGTTAGGTGTCGGCGATGTTAGGGAGGGCAGATTAGGGGTTAATACTATTTATGATAGGGTTAGTGAGGCGGATTAGGGGTTAATAACTTTATTATAGTAGTGCTCAGGTCCGCTCGGCAGATTAGGGGTTAATAAGTGTAGGCAGGTGTCGGCGACGTTGAGGGGGGCAGATTAGGGGTTAATAAATATAATATAGGGGTCGGCGGTGTTAGGGGCAGCAGATTAGGGGTATATAAGGATAACGTAGGTGGCGGCGCTTTGCGGTCGGCAGATTAGGGGTTAATTATTGTAAGTAGCTGGCGGCGACGTTGTGGGGGGCAGGTTAGGGGTTAATAAATATAATATAGGGGTCGGCGGTGTTAGGGGCAGCAGATTAGGGGTACATAGGGATAATGTAAGTAGCGGCGGTTTACGGAGCGGAAGATTAGGGGTTAATAATATAATGCAGGGGTCAGCGATAGCGGGGGCGGCAGATTAGGGGTTAATAAGTGTAAGGTTAGGGGTGTTTAGACTCGGGGTACATGTTAGGGTGTTATGTGCAGACGTAGGAAGTGTTTCCCCATAGGAAACAATGGGGCTGCGTTAGGAGCTGAACGCTGCTTTTTTGCAGGTGTTAGGTTTTTTTTCAGCTAAAACAGCCCCATTGTTTCCTATGGGAGAATCGTGCACAAGCACGTTTTTGAGGCTGGCCGCGTCCGTAAGCAACTCTGGTATCGAGAGTTGCATTTGCGGTAAAAATGCTCTACGCTCCTTTTTTGGAGCCTAACGCAGCATTTTTTTGAACTCTCGATACCAGAGTTAATTTTATGGTGCGGCCAGAAAAAAGCCCGCGTAGCGTTAACAGCCCATCTACCGCCAAACTCCAAATCTAGGCCTTTGTATCAAAAGCTTAAAAAAAAAAAATATTCATGAAGTATTGACTATCCTATACAAATCACCAAAACAGCAAAATATTATACATAATCACAGAAATTAAGAAAAATATAATTCTTTATTGAGGCCTATTGGTTGTCTAGTGCTAGTCAAGCATGTTTAAGGACTAGGGGCAAGATTAAATATGCTGCGCAAGTATCAGCGCAACTGCTGAAACCCACGCCGCCCGTAATTTAACCTAGCACATCGGGGTATCACATATACGGCGCCAGCAGTTCATAAAGTGCCGTAAATCAGATAAACCAGCGATGTCTAGAAATGTGCGTAAATACAAATTTCTGGAGTCGCCAGTGACTTACGGCACTGACAACCCACCACAACGCAATATGCCTAATTAAACTATTAACCCCTAATCTGCCATTCATCCACATTGCAATCTACCTAATAAATGTATTAACCCCTAATCTGCCATTAACCCACATCACAAAGTTCCTATTTAAACTATTAACCTCTAATCCGCCAAACCCACACAACGCAATAATCCTAATAAAACTATAAACCCCTAAATCGCCAAACCCACACAACGCAAATACCTAAATTACCCCTAACCTAACACCCCCTAAATTAATCCCAATTACCTAAATTAAAAAAAGTTACAATTAAAATAAAAAGCTAACATTACTTAAAAACAAAACAAAAAAAAAAACTAAGATTAAATCAATCTAAAATTACAAAAAATAAAAAAATCTAACATTACAAAAAATAATAAAAAAATTATCCAAAATAAAATAATTCAACCTAATCCCTATGAAAATAAAAAAGCCCCTAATAAACCTAATAAACACTAAAAAAAAACCTAAACTACCCATTGCCCCTAAAGGGGCATTTGTATGGGCATTTCCCTTAAATAGGGCATTCAGCTCTTTTAAGAGTGCCCATATATTAAAACCCTAATCTTAAAAAAAAATAAAAAAAGCCTAAATCTAACCCTCAGATAGGTACTGACGGTCCCTGAAGTCTTCTTCCAAGCGGCGTCCTCTTCTATCTTCTTCCAGGAACTAGCCGGCATGGAGCGGAGGGTGGAACTGAAGACTGGTGACTGCGGAACTGAAGACCAGCGATCGCGGAGATCCTCTTCATACGATCACCGCTGCACACTGAGGATTAAATTCAAGGTATGCATTTAAATATGGGGTACCTTGAATTCCTATTGGCTGATTTGAGTCTTCAAATTCAAATCAGCCAATAGGATGAAAGCTACTGAAATCCTATTGGCTGATTGATTACATTCTGTGCTGTTACACTTTTTTATTTTTTGTAATCTTAGATTAATTTAATCTTAGTTTTTTTATTTTGAAATAATGTTAGCATTTTTATTTTAATTGTTTGTAACTTAGTATTTTTTAATTTAGGTAATTGGGGTTAATTTAGGGGGTGTTAGGTTAGGGGGTGTTAGTTTAGGGGTGCTTAGTAATTTAATTAGTTATTTGCTTTGTGTGGGTTTGGCGGTTTAGGGGTTAATAGTTTTATTAGGATTATTGCGTTGTGTGGGTTATAGGTTAATTAAGTTTATTGCGTTGGTGGGGGGTGGCAGTTTAGGGGTTAATAGGTTAATTAGATGTTTTGCGATGCGGGGTTAATATACTTTATTAGTTATTGCGGTAGGGGATTGCAGTTGACAGGTAGATAGATATTGCGCATGCATTAGGTGTTAGTTATTTTCAGGAGGTAGATAGATATTGCGTATGCTTTAGGTGTTGGTTACTATTTTCAGGAAGCTACGGTGCTCACATACTAGCAAGGCTTGCTGCATCTGCCTATGTGTGGCGAGGTTAAAATGGAGTAAAATGTCTCAATTTTCCCTGCGTAAGTCCTTGCGCTGAATATGTGATACCGATTTGCAATGCAGTCCTATGTTAGCTTATGGGAGTAAATTTTGCAGCCGACTGGTAAAATATACATGCTGCATGCGGCGCTGTATATGTGATAAGAAAACCTCGTAAAATCCGGCATCGCCGGCTTCTGCGGGCGATGCAGCATATGTAATCTTGCCCTAGATGTCTGAAATGTTCCTCTGTATGTGACCGGGTGTGTAATAAAGGTAATTTTATCTTCTAAAGTGCTGCTGGTATGTGAAACCAGGGAATGCCCCAAATTATCCCACAGTCCATCATGTTTCCAACCTCTTAAACAGAACATCAGTAACTCTAACGAGAAGTCTTTCTCACTTAGCTTAGGCCTCCGAGTCCTGTAAGGCACATGCCAAAGGGGTGGGGGGGGGGGGAGTGTTAAAAGCTTTATGTTACTGATAGTTTGTTTACAGGGGGTGCCCAGAAGTAGCAGGATCATGGTGCCCTTGGAAATACCATATTCCCCAGCACCTACTGATCCCACAGGGTCACAAAGCTGCAATGTGATCACACAAGCTAGGCATGTGTATGTCTCACTTGTGCTCATACTGTTTTGGATATTACCTAATATTCTGAATAGGATTCCCTTGGAACTCTACTCATGCTATTTAAAGGGAGCTTAGGAGCCGGGCCATTTTTGGTTCAGCACATTGGGTAGCGCTTGCTGATTGGTGGATACATTTATCCACCAATCAGCAAACGCTACCCAGGTCTGAACCAAAAATGGGCCGGCACCTAAGCTTACATTCCTGCTTTTCCAATAAAGATACCAAGAAAACAAAGAAAAATTGATAATAGGAGTAAAGTTGCTTAATATTGCATGATCTATCTGAATCATGAAAGAAAAGAAAATTGGGTTTAATATCCCTTTAAGGACACACAAGTATTTCCTTGATGCTTAGAGTATACCGAAAAGCTTCAACCAAACAAACTTTAATATTAGAGCTCAAAACACAAATAATCAATCAAAACTCCCAATAGAAACAATAAGCTGACAATCTATAACAATGCAGAGGTGTCTAGAAATGTCCCATAACAAATTTGAATCTTCTAACGCACTGGTTTTCAAACCTGTCCGCAGGCCTCCCCAACAAGCCAGGTTCTCTGGATTACCTTGGAAAAGAACAGGTAAAATAACTGTGTTTACTAATCATCTGATTATTTCACCTGTGCTCTAGTTCAGATATCCTCAAAATGTGGCCTGTTAGAGAGGCCTGAGGACAGGTTTGAAAACCAGTGTTCTAAGAGTAGGTCACCATCACTACAAAACACTGGTCACTCTTCCAATCTATTCTGGACACAAGCTTCAAATCTGGATAGTTAATTATTCTGAAAACTAAAAATTGGTGCACCACATAGGGTATCATGTGATGTCAAATAGACCTTCCAACCCCCACCCACCCCGTAGATATTCTACTAGCATTTCCAAAACCACCAAACGAATGGTGTGTATGCCAAATGGAACCTATGGAGGTTTTAAAACAAAAAGTGCAATTTATTTAAAAGTTACATTCTGCACATTACTTGAAAAATACTTTGTTTCAAATATAATAGCTCTTTACAATGCATTTCTTGGCCTATACAATTGTAGCAACCAACATGGAAAAAAATTTAATTTTTTTTTTTAATTTTTCAAACTGATTGCACCTGTCTGTTTAGGCATGAAACTAAATTTTGTTTCATATTTGCCTGAGGAAACAGCCATATACAGTTCAATAGGCCAAGAAACATGTTGGAAAGAGCTTTTATATTTCAAACAAAATATTTTTCATGCAATATTCATAATTTAACTTTTTTAATAAAACAAACTTTTGGTTTTAAAATGTTTGAATGCTGGAGGGAGTTTACTTGACGGCTCAGAGATTCCAGTTGGCATATAGACAGCATTTTTGGAAATGTGAGTAGAATATCAACTAAAGGGTTTGGAAGATCTATTTGACATCTCAGGATATGCATTGGGGCATATTTATCAAAGTGTCAACTATGTTGCATTCGCCGGCATCAATACGCTTGCCTAACATCGCCAAACATCGCAGGCGCGGATCTCAATACGCGCACCAAGTACGGGGCGATGAGCATCGGACTGTTGTTAACTAGCAGTCATCGATCTTGCGTCTATTCGGCTTTTTCCCAACTTTATTTATACCATTTCACTAAATGCCGCCACTATACTAAAATGTTTAACCCCTATTCCGCCGCTCCCCGACACCGCCGCCACTAAAAAAACTTGTTAACCCCTAAACCTCTGGCCTCCCACATCACCACCCCTAACTAAACCTATTAACCCCTATACCGTCAGCCCCCCACATCCCAAAAAACTAAATTAAGCTATTAACCCCTAAACCTAACAACCCCTTAACTTTAAATTAAAATTACAACATCCCTATCTTCAAATAAATTAAAACTTACCTGTAGAATTAAAATAAACTAATTTTAAACTATTAATTAACCTACCCTCACTATTATACTACAATTAAATTAAACTATCAATTAAATAAACTAAATTACATATTAAAAAAAACCTAACACTACTAAAATTATTTAAATATACAATTAAACATTAGTCCTAAATTACAAAAAAGAAAAACTAAGTAAATACATTTTTTTTACACCTAATCTAATAGCCCTATCAAAATAAAAAAGCCCCCCCCCCCAGTAAAAAAACCCTAGCCTACAATAAACTACCAATGGCCCTTAATAGGGCCTTTTGTGGGCCATTGCCCCAAAGATAACAGCTCTTTTACCTGCCAAAAAAATACAAACACCCCAAAGACAGTAAAACCCACCACCCAAGGGGGCGTGTCCAGCCGCGGCCATGATAAGCTGCAAAATATGGGGCTCTACATAATATCCTGATAATTTGCTGAATAATCTCGCATACATTTGCCATCTACAAAGGCAAACATCAGATCCTACATAATGAGAACACACTGCAGCGAATGACACTAATATTAAGCACTTTACTATGCCAGACAAGCTTGAACATAGACCGCTGTCGAATCTTAGGCCTTGCGTATTATCCACACACTCCCTCTGGTGATCTGGGATTGGCAAGACCATCTAGTTCTGAGTTCTATCCCCTAATAGAGATCTTGGAGATATCTGGAGCAATTCTTTGCAGATCGAGCTACTATCTCGTGTGTGGGAGATTGAAGGGGAGCAGCATGGAGGCTGTGGGACAATGGGAGCGTACAATGCTGACAGCGACCTTGCAGCATTTTAAACAACTGGAGAATTATATCAGAGCTATAATTCCCACAATTATGGCTCACCTCTCCGCTTCTTCTGTGAGTAATGCAAAACAACCCAAGACTCTGGATACCAAGCATCATAATATGAAATGGCAGACAGGCCCAAAGTCTGACAACTTCACCTTTTAACCCTAACCTAACTGCATCGCAACCTCCAACCTCTGGCGGTACTGATCCTGGGGCCCGGATCTCTGAGCTACAGGCTACTCTGGAGAAACAAGCTTCAGGTATCCATAAAATGAGAGAAGCCTTGCCTACCTGGCACATAGCTTCGCATGCCAGCCATGAGGACTCACAATTTGGGAACTCAGTTCTCATCCAACCTCTAATAATCGAAAGGTCTCAATCTTACTACGATTTTGGCCTGTTGCGCTGACCAGACCCCTCGCAGGGAACTGCTATCAGATCCATAGTCCAGAAGGATGTTAACACAGCGGACAATAGATTGGGGATAGGAAGAAGACTACGTGATGAATCAGTATAACAGGACAGGCAGGGCATTGGATAAAAGACGTGTCTGTTTATAGCTGATATATGTAGCATTCCGCATCAACAGTATATATCTCACATTCTCTATGATGACTTGTTGGTCTGATATGGTATATCTGTTACGATTGCTTAAAAATGCTACAGTGGTTACGTCTATGGTATGTAAAACCGGACAATATATTCTTGTGTACTGTTATGTCACCAAGATGGGCTGCTTCCTTTTGCACCCTTAAAATACTCTCCATATGTTGTGTGTAATTTTTAGTTCTGCACTGTATATGATAACGTTACAAGTTGGATTCAATATGTGATCCCATTGTTAAGGAGCAATGATAATAGGAGTAAATGATGTTAGGAACCTGCCTTCCTCTACTTACTGTTACAGCTAGATATACATATCTGCTTTTACTTGGCGCTGCAATGTTCTATATAAACAGGCTACCCAACTTGAAATTAAATTTTAACTAACCCCCCAGTAGTGTTAAGTCTGCTATACAAATAAACAATATAGTAACAGGCATCTGACAGTATATTTTTATTTATGTTATTACTATTATCTACTAAGCGATATATATGCTAATAATTTAGGACGTTATACAACCCAGAGTTAACAGATAGATTGTGGTTTTAATCTTAACAAGATCTTAGTGACCAATTATATTGTTCAACTTAACGAACATACCACACTAACATGTTATGCAAGCAGGGTATAAGCGCCTATTACAATGGCTTTAACATGAGAACACGGTAATGTCAGCGCTGCGGAATCTGTTGGCGCTCTACAAATACCTGATAATAATAATAATAATAATGTCTTGTGACTTTTACAATAGACTGCCTGCGGCCGGGGCAGACAAATAAGACCATGCTGAGACATATGCATCTACATATACCTATACATACCTCATGCAAAGCCTAAAATTTAAGCTTTATAACCCACAGGCGCTAAGTCCCCTGCTGTGTAGTATCTTCATGTTACATAAGTAGTTTAAATGCTAACCTGGATTCTAGAGTTGAACAGGGTTATAGAACCTCTTATTAGTAGAGGTCTTTTGAACTCTTCTTGTTATACTTTCCCTAATCACTCCCTATATGTTCTGGATACTATTTACTATGTGTCAGCTATAGATATGATAATGTCAGATGCATTTGGGTTATCTGTAATTGCTCTCCCCACAGTGTATAATTTATTTTCCTTAACAATATTGAATTATTTAACGTAGTCTTCTTCAATTTGATGGTAGACTAGCTGCTGGGTTATACAAATGTATAGATTGGTCCTAGGTTGATAATGTCAGCATCAAATGGTAGCTATGAGTTCCAAAGGTCTGCTCATATGACTTGTTTAAAATTGCCTAGACATTCACATATCTTGAACTGGAAGGGGTTCTGAAAATTGATGGGTATGATATTCGGAACCGACATCACTCTGTAATACATCCATATTACATACCAATAGCACATATGTTATAACTAGGCTTGAAACCTTAGCTGTCTAGATGCCCATATGTTCTAAATATTTTGAAAGATTATACTAGTCTTTGCAAGTATTATTGTGCTATTATAGTCCTGCTAGCCTTAAGTATTACTCTGGCACCTCCGTACATTTTTACTTAGTGAGTTTTTTACCGTTTGTTCAGAATAACGTTTCAAAATGGCTTAATCCAGACCCTGGATTTCCGTCTACAATTTACCCGCACTTCTTGTGCTCCCCCCCCCCCCCATACTCCATTGGGCTTACATCGAGTGCAGGAATCTGCATCCTATAGCAACTCCACCCCTATATATTTTCATTTATTATATATTCCCTTTCCTAACCTCAAACCATTATATAATCATTCTGAAGGTCCAAGAGTGATCGCTATCTTTCACATGAGGTATACCATTTATCCAGTTCATCTTTCTATCCTAGTTTAAGGGAAATTGAGAACACCTACATTACCCTGAAAATTTTGATAAAAAATAAATAAAAAGAGATTTGGTTGAACAAACACGGGTTACCCAACTAATAACATTTATCTTTACATGTTAAAATGTCATATTATGCCTGTAAGATATGATACACAGTGGTGACCTTCTATATCACTCTGATATAATATTTTGGAATATATTTATGTCACTGATTGAAATGTAACCATATGACTGTCTTTATGTTATATAATTTTATTCTCAAATAAAAACACATTTAAAAAAAAAACAAAAAAACCCCACCACCCGGGGGGCAGGTCTAACCACCGACCAAGATGGCTGCTTGTTAAGCCTTGTCTGACTGTGCGAGCTGATAAAACTGCTGTTTGTCTCTCCAAAAGTTCCCAGATCTTATCCTTTTCACTAAAATTGGGACAAGCATTACTTCAGGAACAGATACATGTGCTATTGTGCATTATTTAATATAAGCAGCCTGAAATAGAGAAGGTGCGCAGCAGAGGTCGTGGAGCGGCCTAAACCTTCCTCTACCCCCCACTTTTCTGATTTATCAGTTTATCCAGCCAGTTGTGCTGAAGTAAGAATACCGGCTGGACTTCACTATGGATATCCAGTTCAGCTACAGTATTATTGAGCTATTAAGCGCTCGTTTCTCTTACTTTGAGGAGGAAATATTAAGAGTATTACACAATTCTGAGACGGAGATCACTACCGCAATAGAGACTGATCCAAAGAAAGCTTATCATTTGGGGCGTAGAAAGTCCTCGCTATACCAGACACTATCCATAACTGAGGAAGCTTCTATCATGAAGTCTGAGGAAATATTCAATAGTCAAGAGTCGGATACTATATCCCGACACGAACCGCTACCACAACAGGGCCCTGTTGGTCAAGAGACAAATCAGTGTGTAGCGCGGAACAAGGTATGTTTATTGCAGCAGGATGCCTCTCTAGTTGAATATAGTGGCCAAGAGTTAATCATCACCTGTGAAGCGGGTTGGTTAGCGGAGCATCATACTGTGGAAAGTCCCTGGTCCCTGATCCCCCTGACAAAAGAAGAGACACAGGAACCCACGCCAGTACGGCCGCTCATGGCAGGGAAAGCAGATTATTTTCAGCAGAGTTCTAGCCCTGACATGATACTGTGTTTACAGAATGTAGTGGAGCAGAAGAATCAGAGCAGGAGGTCAGAGGGAACTGGGGAGGCTGTATTGACTATGCTTTGGTGCAGTAACTTGCCAAGCGAGATTGCTTATGGAGGGCTACGCCATGCTGCATTTTTCCTCCGTCCTAGCTCAGAGGTATACTGTGGCCTCAGTACTTTTAACACTGTTGGAATCGGCTGGAGTATCAACTAACAGACAGTTAATGCGGAGCTTCAATGTTAAAATTCATTAATAAGAGGCTACGGTGTCTGTTCCAGATTTTTTATAAAGAACTTTGCAACAAGTTAGAGGAACTACCCCGTAGTTTAATGCAGTTGATTACGTTAAGTCCCCTGTTGTCCATGGAATGCTGATTATGATTTATTATATTTGATTACTGTTCAGACTTTCCCTGCTACATTATACACTTGGCTCTGTCCCTTTTGCATATACGCTATTTTGCCTACGCATAGGTTGGATCTCAAGCTCATACCTTTGACCCAGATATAAGGGGGTTGCAGGGATTCTTCGTCCTCTAAGCTAATAAAAGGGTAATTTTAGTCACACTTGTGAAGATTTATGATCTCTGAATAATTTTGTTTCTAAACTACTCTCCATATGGGCTTGCTACTCTGCCTTGGCAGAATATTTGCTTGTTACTTTACACCAAGTCAGTAAACATTATGCAATATGCTAGAAATTAGCTTATTAGCAGTCACTAACATGAAAGCAAAGCATACAGTTGTTTACTATGGTTGGATATGTTAGCATGTTTATACATTTAAGTTCATAAGTGTTGAAGGTACCTATAATGTTCTCTAACCAATGAGATTTTATCCCTGTGATATTTATCAGCATCCACTATATTCAGTTTTATGGAAGGTTCAAAGTCCTAGGATGTCTCAACAATACAGCACCTACTGTGGCCTCTGTTTACTGCTTTATTTTTAACTACCTGTCTGATGTGTCACCTGTATATTTTTCTATGAACTGGACAGATCAGTCTTCTATCACACCTAAGCTCATGATAACTATTATGTACTTTAATATTAAAAGGAAAAGGCTTCATATCGCGAAAAAAAAAAAAAAAACCCACCACCCAACCAACCCCCCCCCAAATAAAAAAACAATCTAAAATAACCTAAGCTACTCATTGCCCTGAAAAGGGCATTTGTATGGGGATTGCCCTTAAAAGGGCATTTAGCTCTTTTACTGCCCAGACCCTAATCTAAAAATAAAACCCACCCAAAAAACCCTTAGAAAAACCTAACACTAATCGCCGACGATCCACTTACAGTTCTTGAAGTCCCGCTTGAAGGATCCATTCATCCAGGCGGCAAGAAGTCTTCATCCATGCGGCCTCTTCTATCTTCATCAAGCCCACAAAGTCCTCATCCAGGCGACAAGAAGTCTTAATCCAGATGGCCTCTTCTATCTTCATCCAGCCGGCGCAGAGCGGGTCCATCCTGAAGACATCCGGCGCGGAGCATCCTCTTCATACGGTCACTGTCATACACTGATTCTTCAATGCAAGTGACGCAATCCAAGATGGCATCCCTTACATTCCTATTGGCTGAAAAATTTCAATCATCCAATAGGAATTAGAGCTGCTAAAATCCTATTGGCTGTTCCAATCAGCCAATAGGATGAGAGCTAAATCCTATTGGCTGATTGGAACAGCCAATAGGATGAGAGCTTAATCCTATTGGCTGATTGGAACAGCCAATCGGATGAAAGCTCAATCCTATTGGCTGATTGGAACAGCCAATAGGATTTTAACAGCTCTAATTCCTATTGTCTGATTGAAATCGTTCTGCCAATAGGAATGCAATGGACGCCATCTTGGATTGCGTCACTTGCATTGAAGAATCGGTGTACGGTGGCGACCGTATGAAGAGGATGCTCCGTGCCGGATGTCTTCAGGATAGAACCCGCTCCGTGCCAGCTGGATGAAGATAGCAGAGGCCGCCTGGATGAAGACTTCTTGCTGCTTGGATGAGGACTTCGCCGGCTGGATGAAGTTAGAAGAGGCTGCCTGGATGAAGACTTCTTGCCGCCTGGATGATGACTTCGCCGGCTGGATTGATCCTTAAAATGAGACTTTAAGAACTGTAAGTGGATCGTCGGGGGTTAGTGTTAGGGTTTTTTAAGGTTTTTTTGGGTGGGTTTTATTTTTAGATTAGGGTCTGGTCAGGTAAAGAGCTAAATGCCCTTTTAAGGGCAATGCCCATACAAGGCAGATGAGGGGGAAGGAAAAGACAGAATGTACAAGTACAGATTATGTATATTTAAGTGTCCTGAACCTTAAGTAAGTTAGCGGACTGATGAAGACCCAGGGTGCGGGCGGGTCGGTGAGCACATTCTAGAAGTTTCATAATAATGAAACCAGGGTTCCCATATAGCCCAATACAGATCCTCCTTATTTAGATTGGAGTAAAAATTTGTTCCATTGTGGCAAAAATTGTATAGTGGTTATGACATCAGAGATGTCAGGGGGCAATAGTTGTTTCCATGCTCTAGCTATAGTAAGCTTCATGGCAGCAAAAATGAAGATGGCCAGTTTAGATTGGAATGTAGGCAATTTGGCTGGGATTATATGGAGCAAGGCTATCTCTGGTCTCTGCGGAAGGGTCAGTCCTAGCTCCTCACATAGATGGAAGACCTTATTCCAACAAGAGCTTAATGCAGAGCAACTCCACCAAATGTGAAGATCAGATCCCCTCTCCCCACAATTACGCCAACACAGGGGAGATAGTGTCTGAAACATCTTTGACAATCTAGCAGGTATATAATACCAGAGGAGTAGTATCTTCATATAAGCTTCAACAGTGTTTGCACAGTGGAGGGTTTTTTTTGTCAGCGTGGTGGCACGATGTAAGTCTCTGTCAGTGATGGTCAATGTCAAGTCAAATTCCCATGCCCTGAGTTGCCAAATTCTGTCGGAGTTGGTGGATGTCTGGATCATAGAGTAGTGACAAGATAGAGTTTTAGGGATTTTAGTCTTAATTTTCCACAATTTTTCCCAGGTGGTCACCGGTCTGAGGTCCGTTTTTGGAAAGCCCCAGGAGAGAAGAAAGTTATAAAGTCTAGAGTATTCAAACAGCATCCATGGCGGTGGTTCCTGTATCACAGAGGTCACTTTATGTGGTGGGGTTAGTGTGTCTAAGGAGTATAGTTGTGAGACCTGATGTAGGTCCCTCTTTCCCCATTGTGTAGTATGCATATCTGGTAGTGTTACCAGGAGGCTAGGGATAGAATGAAGTGGTGAAGGGTGTGGAGCAATTTCAGATAAATGTCTAAGAGACTGCCAAGCTTTTAGGTTATCTTGAATAATCATACAGGTATACCCCGCTCATACAGCGGGTTAGGGACCGGAGCCCCGCTGTAAAGTGAAAACCGCCTTAAAGTGAAACAAGGCAGTTTTAGCTTTCTTTTTAGTGTTTTAAAATCTTAAAAACATGTTTGAACTAACATATATTAGGGGTGCAATAGTGCTACGTTTAGTTTAACACTAGCACAGCAAGTATTCAATTAGTATTCAATAAAAACTGTACCTGCAAAATAGTGACAATTACTGTAGTAAAATTTGCCAGACTATAGCACTGAGACACAGATTGCACTGCAATGCAGTTAACAGAGTGAACTAAGCATAGCAAAATGGTGCCAGTCACTTTTCTCGCAATCTCACAATGATTTACAGCACTGTTTCAAAATCCTTGGAGGATGAACTTCAGCTCCACAAAGCGCTGTATTCGCGAATCGCTGTAAAGTGAAGCGCTGTAAAGTGAGGTATACCTGTATTATTAATCTTCAATTGCTCCAAACGGCATGTTGGGATCCAGGGGAGGTCTGCTAGTTGCAAGCCCATAGGGAGGGAAGATGCTTCAACATTTTTCCACCTCTGTGGTTCACCTTTGTCTGCCCATGCGAAAATATATGTCAACCGGGAGGCCTCATAGTAGCCTTGGATACTAGGCATAGCTACTCCACCTTGTCCAAATTTTTTTCTAGACTATTCGGGGTCTAGATGGGCCCCAGACATAGGTTTGGAAGAGAGAATTAAATTTACAAAGTAGTGCCTGAGGGACATTAAGAGGAAGGCAGCGAAAGTAGTATAATACTTTGGGCAGAATAGTCATTTTCAATGAAGCTATACGTCCCAACCATAATACTTCTCTAAAGTTCCAGGATTTAATAACCGTTGATACCTCGTGTAGAACAGTATTGTAGTTTTTATCAACAACTAGTTTAAGGTCAGGGCCGAGTTGTAATCCTAGATGCCTAATAGAGTCTTGTGCCCATTGAAAGGAATACGTAGATCGTAACATTTCTAGCTCAAAAGGGGGAATGTGAATGGGTAGTGCTTCAGTTTTGAGAAAATTAATTTTATAGTAGCTATGTCTTCCAAAGTCTTTAATGATTTCAAATAGTGCAGGTAAAGAGCCTAGTGGGTTTGTCAGAAAAAGGGTGACATCATCGACAAAGAGGGCTATCGTCTCCCTCTCTCTTCCAAGAGACACCCCTTGGATCTGTTTGGAAGTGCAAATAGCCAGAGCTAAGGGTTCGATGGCTAGGGCAAAAATAAGAGGCGACAGGGGGCACCCCTGTCTAGTGCTATTTGTAATCTGAAACTCTGGGGAGGAGAATCCAAATCCTCTAACCCTTGCCGAGGGGTTGGTATATAGCACCTGAATTGATCTGAATATCTCCTTTGGAAAGCCAAACTGTGTCAGGGTTAGCCATAGGTAATCCCATCTGACCCTGTCAAACACCTTTTCTGCGTCTAGGGACAGGGCCAGCATAGGATATCTATATCTGGAGGCCTCTGAGAAAACATTAAGAACCCTCCGAGTATTGTCATGTCCCTCTCTGCCGTAAATAAAGCCCACCTGGTCAGGTAGTATAAGACTTGGAAGTAGGAGCTTAAGACGATTAGCCCAAAGTTTGGCATACAATTTGGCATCAGTGTTAATCAGCGAAATTGGCCGATAGCTACTACATTGAGAGGGATCTTTGTTAGGTTTCGGTATTGGTAGGATAACTGCTTGTAAGAACTCTTTTCGCAGGGCACCCATCGTGCGGGCTTCGGCGAAGACCCTCAAGAGAATATTGCTTATATCTGGGCGAACAATTTTGCAGAAAGCTGTCGGGAATCCATCTGGACCCGGAGCTTTATTACTTTGTGTATGTTTAATAGCTGTTGAGAGTTAAATTAGTGTAAATGGGGTATTAAGTTCCTCTTTAGCTGATGAGGAAAGGGATGGAAGGTTAAGGTTGCTTAGATAAGAGGTTATAGACTGGGTCGAGGACTCGGCTTCTGTCATAGAGGACTTAAGATGATATAATTCTGAGTAATATTCAGCAAATGTTTCTCCTATGTCTTTAGGTGATGTGACTACTGTCCTACCTCGTGACATGGTCAAGATTCTGACTGCAGCAATCCTGCCACGCAGTTTACGTGCCAGTAAGGTAGAAGCTTTATTTCCCTGATAGTATATAATTTGTTTAAAATGGGAGTGGGCTTCTCGAACTCTTTCCATCTCTCTATCAGCTATTTGTGTTCGTATTTCTTTGATTTCATCAGCTAATTGCGGGGAAAGTGAGGCTTTATTTAACAGCTCTTTAGATCTCAGAAAATCAGTCAATAGTCCCAATGGGGCACCTCTTAGGGTCCGTGCAGCCACCTGAGCTCTAATACATATACCCCTAATGTAGGCCTTAAGGGAAGCCCAAATAGTTTGATGTGACATCTGGGGGGTTTCATTCTAATGAATTATAAGATAGAGGCTTGGAGGGAAGTTTTGAATTCTTGATTATGTAACAAATGTCGTGGGAATTTCCAGCTTGGTCTAGTCGTTTTAGTCATATCTGAGGTCAGGGTGTATAGTAGTATGTCATGGTCAGACCAGGAGCAAGTCTTTATGTGGGATGTGACAATTCTGTTAATGGTCCAGGAGTCGGTGAAGAGATAGTCTAGTCGGGAGTAAGAGTTATGTGGTTTGGAAAAGTAGGTGTAGTCCTTGTCGTTGTGGTGCAGGGCCCGCCATATATCATATAGATTGTATTGTGTTATAAATTGTCGAAACTTGGCAGAGTTCTTTGTGGTGTAGGTATCAATTTCTTTGCCTGTCTGAACCTTTTTGTCAACATTTGGGTCCCATTTCATATTAGTCTCCACCCAAGATCACAGTTCCTGATTTGATCTGTTCTACTTTGGATAGGACGGTCAATAGAAATTGAGGTTGGGCCTGGTTGGGAACATATATGTTAATCAAAGTGTATATTGTACCATTGAGTCTACAGATAAGAATTAGGTATCTACCTTGGTCATCCACTTCCCTGTGTAGAAGCTCAAAGTGTATAGATTTATGAACAATAGTTGCTACTCCTCTTGTCTTTTCTGTAAAGGATGAAAAATACACAATAAGATAATCCGAGGATCTATATGGGTCTTGGCATGAATATAGCCAGTGGGTCTCCTGTAAAAAGACAATCTGAGCCTTTAAAGACTTCATGGAATTAGTTAGAAGGCTGTGTTTAGTAGGCGAGTTCAGGCCTTTAGCATTTAGGGTAGCAAATGTGATGTGATCAGGGCTTTCAGCCATTGTATACTTTTGGAGTGATTATATGGGGGGGGGGCTCAGGTGAGGAAAGGGTAGGGGGAGGGTGTGAGGTCTGAGGTATGGAAGGGGGATATACAGTACCTATCCCGCCCGGATATGTTCTATACGTAACAGCTTATATGAAAGTTCTCCAAATAGGGTGAGCTGAGAAGGAAAGGAACAGTACGTTATATATTTGTAAAACAACAACAATAATATCTGTGGATTATAACACTAAAGATGTTGTACTAAATACTATCAAGATAACTTATCCAGTAGGGTAAGAAATATCAGAGTAAGTTAGTACGTATTATATGATTAGATAGGCAGCTTAGTTAGCTACCAGTGGAAGAGATTTGCCTAACAAGAGGAATGATCTCTCCGGTCCCTGTAGTAAGGGACAATACAAACAGTATTAATGTGGTAGAGGGGGGGGGGGGGAGAATGTTACAACCAAGTAACAGTGCGGTATTATTGACATGTCAAAGAGGGGAAATGAACTATGTAGTAGTATTTTTGGGATTGCACAGGTTAAATGACTTCAACAAGTGTCAGATTAATTAGGCTTTCCCTGCTGGGGATGGGGCAGTAAATGTGGGTGAAATGGTTACAATATAGCAATTTTGTTAGCTATCATAAATATTCTAATATCTCAGGGTATGGGCACAATGTGTCTATAAAAAAAAGTTGGGGTTATATGATAGAGCATAGAGTAGGAACTATAATAGCAAAGCTTTCGGACAAGTCTATAAGGTTAGGAGGCAAAACCATTGTTCAGGCGGTTAAAATTGCAATTCCGAGTCTCCAAAGTGGGGGAGACAACTGTAGCTGAATAGTCCAGCCTAGAGTTGTACCTTTAGGGATCTTCACCTCTCTAGCTTTCCATCAAATCTAGCTGTGAGTATCTCTAAATAAGGCCTAGATGATATGGGGGAGAATCAATGGGAATATAATGGGTATACGTCTAGGCCTAAGTGGGTTGTAAGCTTAGTGAGTAAATTAGTTCCTCTATGGGTTTAGACATGCTTGAGTAAATTCACTGAAGTTGTGTAGAAAAGACATCATTGTGGCTTAGGAGGTCTGCATAATAAGTTGATACATAGGGGTGAGATACGGATGAGATAGTTAGTTAGGGGTATATTGGATGTATCTTCCACCTGTGATGGTTAGTATGTAAGAATCAGAGCTGGAAAATAACAACTAAACATTGATAACTAACATTTCAGTATATACTGTAACATTTGAATTGAGGCCCCATGATAGAATTTAACACATGCATCTCAAGGCACAGGCCGGAAAGGAAGGAACAATCTCAACAGGAGAATCAACAAGCTTAGGTTAATCACCTTCTCTCAGATTGTGAGCCAAAGATATACGTGTATAAAAAGCAGGGCAATTATCTGTTAAGTACGAACCAAAGTCTAATACAACGATATTACAAAACTATGTGTTAGAAGAATTCCTAACATCAGGTAGATGTCCTCTGTGGTAAGGGATCCCACTCTGGAGCTGCGGGATGAAGCTTGGAGGTCGGTAGAGATCTGGTCTGTTGTTCCATGGAGGGTGTGAGTCCCCAATCCTTGAGGAGTTGTCGACCCTGTTGTGGAGTGATGATGGAATTTAGATGGTAGTTGTGTTTTATTGGCTAGTTCTCTGAGTATACGTTCTTATGGGTAGAAAAAGTGTACTCTAGCAAGTACATCCCTAGGTTCATCCTGTGACACGGATCGTGGTCTAGCAACTATGTGGATTCTGTCCAAAATAATACCAGGAGGGTCTAAGGAAGGCAGAAGGAGATTGCAGAGTTCAAGTACATAGGACTCCAAATCTGAAGGACAGATATCCTCAGGGATTCCTCTGAATCGCAGGTTATTTCGCCTGGATCTTACTTCCATGTCGGCCAGTTTAAGTTCTAAGTCTGAAATTTGGATAGACAGATTCTGGGAGTAAGACAGTAGATTTGCATGGTCCACAGCCAGATCCTCATGCTTGCGCTCAAGGGCCTCAGTGCGTTCACCTAGAGCAGCTATGTCCCTGCGTAGTTCAGCTGTGGAGCCCTTAATTTCTTTAGTTTTAGTGTCCTGCAGTAGACTCATACGCCTGGACAGAACTTCCACAACGTTAGAGGATAAGTTGTCAGCTTTAGGTGATTGGGAATCCATGCTGCTTTCTGAGTAGCTCAGCTCCATTAATGTATTAGAGTCTCTGGCAAGTTGGTCCTTTGATAGGGTCTGGTCTTTGAAATGGTCTGCTACCATCTTTTTAGGCTGTTGTGCTAGCTTAGGTTTTCGCTTATCAGCCTGAGACATAATAAATGGGCAGTAGGGATATCCCAAACAGTCACAGAGGTTAGGAAGTTTTATAATAGTCTCTTTAGTAAAAGAGCATATGAAGATCTCAAAAATAATGAAAGGAAAAACAAAGTCCCCCTGGTGTCAAGTGGAGTTTAAACCATCATGCTGGATTGCTCAAGCTTAGAAAATGTGTCTCTGTAGAAAAGGTAGTAGGTTTCACCCCATGGTATCTCTTGTTGCAAATAGTTTTCAGACCCACCAGATTAGTAAACGATCTTTGGTGTAAGTGTGACCCATATATTAGAACTTAGAATCCTCTATTTGCAAAAGTCCTAAACACTTTATGTCCGGGTCTAGGGGTGTAAGTGTGTAAGAGATATTAGCAGGATTTAATGCTTGCAGTTTTATATTAGTGTGAACCATTAACATAACATAGGGCTTACTCCCTTATAAGAGTATACTTTTGTTCCAGGTACACTATTTAGTAAGGAAGCTGGCTTAGAGAAATATAAAGTGAGACTATAAAGGCTGTGACACACTGCAAGCGATGCGGTGCGAGGCGAAGCAGCTGCTTCGCTCCGCGTTGCATCGCTTCTAAAGTTCAAATATTTAATCTCTGAGTGCTCAGCTATGCGACCTGATGCAGTATAGTGCTCCGCTTGCAGTGTGTCACAGCCTTTAGCCTGCAGTCAGGAGCCCAGTGCTGAGTTGTCTCTATAGGCCTGTTGGAAGATGCTCTAGGAGTAAATTAGGGGTCTCTTATATAGGGTCAGTTATATCTCTGTGTGAGACCTTTTCATATGGGTTCTAACAGTCCCCAGTCTATATGTGACACTGCTGTTGTAAGTGCGCAACAAGTATGGCGGTATTTCACGCCTCCTACTCACAGGGCTTGGGGACAACAGGGCTGATTATGGCTTCTTAGCGCTGGTGTCTGTCACTTCGCCTCTGTTCACTTTAGAACCTTTTGCGGTCTGTGTAGTTAGAGCAGATGGCTCCACAAGCTCCGGTTCCTCCGGTTCCAAATTGGCGTGAACGGCCCAGATCTCCAGCTATCAGACCGCAGCTGATGTTGAGTCAGCAGACCCTCCGGAGCGGAGCCCCGACCCTCCATGTGAGGCCCAATGTTAGGCTTAGGGCTTAGGCTGTAAGTGGAGACGACAGTTCCTTCGTCGAGGGGAGGGCCGCAACAGTATGTTTACCATCTCGGGCACACGTACAGCTTCGAAGTCGGACAAAGTATTCGGGTCTCTTAGAGATGTAGGTGATGTAGTAAGGGTAGTCAATCCTTGGTCTCTAGGCTCAAAATTGAGGTGTTAAATCTGTAAAGACGCAGAGCTCTCTCTACATGCGACTGCACAGCATGGCGGTTAGCTCCGCCCCCAGTGTTAGTGTTTTTTTAATATGTAAGTTAGTTTATTTAATTGGTAGTTTAATTTAATTGTAGTATAATAGTTAGGGTAGGTTAATTAATAGTTTAAAATTAGTTTATTTTAATTCTACAGGTAAGTTTTAATTTATTTGAAGATAGGGATGTTGTTATTTTAATTTAAAGTTAAGGGGTTGTTAGGTTTAGGGGTTAATAGCTTAATTTAGTTTTTTGCGATGTTGGGGGCTGACAGTTTAGGGGTTAATAGGTTTAGTTAGTGGTGGTGATGTGGGAGGCCAGAGGTTTAGGGGTAAATACGTTTATTTAGTGGCGGCGGTGTTGGGGAGTGGCGGAATAGGGGTTAATAAGTTTATTTAGTGGTGACGATATAGGGGGTGGCAGATTAGGGGTGTTTAGACTCAGAGTTTATGTTAGGGTGTTAGGTGTATTTGTAACTTTTTTTCTACCATAGAAATTAATGGCGTATGCTTCATTCTCTTGCAGCATCGAACATAAGCTTTTGGTGCATTCAGACTCCCATTGATTTCTATGGCATCCGCTGCCTCAAGGGTGGCGGATTGAAAACCAGGTACGCTGTGTCGGAAAAGACGCGAGCGTACCTGTTAAATGTTTGATAAATGGGGAAAAGTGTCAAATAGAGCCCAATGTGTATTCGGAACATCTGTAATGACATAAGCATCGATCTGCGTCGGATTGAGATAGTTGGATCGTATGTTATCGTTATGTCACAAATTTCAACATTTGCCAATCTTGAGGCTTTGATAACTAGGTCGGATCAATCTCGCAACAATTACGATGCGGAATTCCAGCGTATTTTCGGTTGACACTTTGATAAATAGGCTCCATTGTGGCTCCCCAAGTTTTATTTTTCTAAATATCCTTGATGTTTGATTATTCTTTAGCTATCCTTTTACTAGATTTAATTCCGTAGACAGTACCTGCCTTTCAGTCTTGCCTTGCCTACTTGACTGATTCCTGACTATTGTACTTAACAGGCCCACACCTACTTTCTGTACCTGTCTGCCTGTTTATTTGCCTATAGTACTAACTATAATAACCTCAATCAATCTGTTAACAAATGCCTTGTTGGACTCTGCCTTAAGTTTCTAGTCTGGCTAGTCCTATTCCCCCTCTTGTAAATGCCATGTTCTGTCTTTAGTTGTGTTTTATCTATGGCCTGCTTGCTCTTGGATTCTGGATTTATCTTTATTATTGCTATCTATCATACAGATATATATGTGATACTTGAATTTACTTGAATTCATCTAGTATAGCATACAACATTACTTCTGACTTGTTGGGTTCTTCTTAATTAACTTTCAGAAACCCTTTCAGTAACTGGAAGGAATTTAAAATGAATTATGGCTAGTGGGTTTGAGGACAAATTATGAATACAGAATAATAAAATAAGTTGTAGATGTAAGGCAACAGGATTATCTTAAACAATTATAGGAAAATATTTGGATGAATCATTTTATTGGGAAAAAAACAGAAGAATCTCTGGTTAAGCAGTCAAATGTTATGACTGAAGTATATGTTGGGCATAACATGATGAGTAAAATGTCACATAGTTACAGTTCTTTGTTGGTTTATAAAAAAAAAAACTAGAGGACAATTGTGAGCTAATACTATATACCCTGATGTAGCATGTAGGAGAACAAGCATTAGACTGAAAACATATTGCAACATAGTAAATCACCTTCATTTCAGGGAACTGGGACATGTAATTCTCCATGATTCGCACTGCCTGATCTGACAGCTTCTCCTCATAATCATTCCAGAGAAGGTCATCATTCTGTAGAAGAAAGCCCAGTTACTGGAACAAGTATAATAGCTGATAGTAAATATATGAATTTTCACCATAGACCACCATTGACAGGTTATTTATCTCCCAGATATATTTTGCACAGAGTTTAGTGTGTAGATGTGAAATAAATGGCCCTGTATAGACAAAGAACCATCATTTAGCACAATCCTTTTGTACCATATACATTGTTAGGTAAAAATTATCATTGCATGTTAAAGCCCAAAGTGGTGTTGCTGCACTGACATTTTTTTTTTTACTTTGCATCATGAAACCCCATCAAATACTTGACCCCTAACCAACAGTATTCTAATCCTTAAAGTACTTAACACTTTTTGCAAGATTTTCACTTATTTATAGTTTTTTTTTTTAATGTTCAGAATTGTGCTATAAATATTTTGTGTTTCATTTTCATTCCATGATCCATTGTTATAAGACAGTCTCAATGTCTCTTTAACATATAATAGGGCATGTTGGTCTATTTTCTTAAGTGTATTGTTAATAATATATATAATATATATATAAAAATGTATTATCATATTACTTTGCAGATACCATGTAGGTTAGTTACCTCTACAATTGCTTTCAGATCATTATATCCATCCCAGTCTGCTCTATAAATGATATGTAGGGTTTCTGATAATTTCTTGGAGCTTTCATGCATTGCTGTGAATAACATTTTACACATTAGAAATATTCATCAAAGTACTGTGTCATAACAAGAAAGTTGGTGTATTATTAAAATGAAGGGCAATGAAAGAACACTTTTCTAATTGCTCCTCCATGAAATAAAAACAAAGCATTTATAATAATCATCACCAGTTGAAGCTTATGTGGTTTTATTTTGTGCTCAACCTCATGCAATCAACATAGTTTAATTGGGTATTACAAGTAATTGGTTAAAATGTTTAGCCAAATTATTGTTAACGCACCTGATATTTATATAGTGTGCCCTATACTTTCAAAGAGGTAGCATGCTCATTGCGCTCATATTCCAAGTAGTAGGTTAAAGGGACATTAAACACTAAATACATGCTAGAAAGAATGATGCATTAAAAGAAAAGACTAACATGTAGATGTATTTTTTTAAAGTTTCATTAGTTGTTTAAAAAGTGACAAAATAAGTGTAAAGTTTTAGTGTCTATAAAACACTGGGTGCTGCCATGTTGTAACTTGTGTTACCTTCTCTGCTGTGGCCAATTAGGGTCAGTTATAAATAGGTCACTAGAGTGTGCAGCCAATGGTTGTGCTGGATTTAACAGTGTTCTGCACTTCCATTTCTAACAGGAACTGAAAAGCTCACAATTTCAGAATGGAATTACAGGCAAAGAGGACAAAATAAATAATGAAAGTATATTGCAGAGTTGTTTTATTATATACAATTTATCATTTTATATTACCATCTCAAAGTGTTTAATGTCCCTTTAAGTGCTGCACTTGCACGCCTTATAAAATACAGCTTTCTCTTTTAACACTTTTGAAAACCAGGTATTAAGTGGTATCCCTTGCTATTGTACATTGAAAAAAATGTGGAAGGTGCATAGCAAAGGACTTAACCAAAAATTCCATTCCTTGAGTGGAAATTTTGCTCTCCCTCGGATTAGCATCTCAGTGTTTGAATTTTGAATGTTTTCATCTGGCAGCATGTTTCTGCCTTTTTTATAGAGTTTACATTAAAAGTTAAGTTTTATTTTGAGGAGCATTTCATTAGCTAGGTTGTTGAAAGTGTGTGCCGTTAGGGTGTAATCCTTTTCCCTTTTTTTATATGAATTTTAAAGCAGGCAAATCTATTAACTGAGGCAAATTACACACCTGCTGTTTCTGACCCGAATAGTGCTACTAATAGGCTTCTAGATTGTAAGTTCCCACAGGAATAGGGCCCTCAATTCTTCCTGTATTTGTTTGATACATTTTGTCCTGTATCTTAAATATATTTTATTATTGTTGTACTTTTATCTATTGTACTCATGGACAGTGCTGCAGAAATTGTTGACGCTTTATAAATAAAGAATAATAATAATATAATATTCTTTTTTTTTTATGTATTCATTTCTCTCGACCATTGCAAAATATGTCAGGAGGAATGCATGCATTTCTACTCTCTGAAATTTCTTTTAAAAATAACATACTGACTTCAAATTATTTGTTTCCATGTGCTAGCTAAATTGCTTTTCCAATGTATTAGTGAATGCATATAATCACTCGTACACTAGAAGGTAATGTTTTCTAATAGCAAGTCATATGAGATGTAGCTGGGTCTTAGTTTCCTGTACATTGTTGGGGATGGACTTTAATCAGTATTAATGTGAGCAGATAGTTACATTTAAAAAGTTGAATGCAAAATCTAAGCACTTGTAGATTTTTTGTGTAAAAACATAATTTATTCTTACCTGATCAATTAATTTCTTTCATGGTGGTGAGTTCACGATAAATTTCTCCTGGGAATTACCTTCTTTACCACTAGGAGGAGGCAAAGATTCCCAAACCCCAAGAGCTTTATATAACCCCTTCCACCTCTATGGTAGTTGGTCTGATGTATAGCCAAGTAAAAAAGGTAGGAAAAGAAATAAAGAGCAAACAATATAGGAGCCAGGAAAAAATATGTGCCATAACATAAAACACCATCACCAAAATAATAAATTCTTTAATAAAGGTGGTAAGAGTCCATGATCCATTATGCCAAAGCTGTGGAGAGTCCATGAGTAATAAATAGATAGGATGGGGGGGGGGGGGGCGTGTCCTTGCAGCGACTCTGAGCAGTAGCAATTTCAGGAGCTCTTGAGGAGGTTAAGCTAATCCATCGATTTTCCAAACCAAACTATGGCATCCAAAGAAGAAAACCCATCTCTCAAGTCCACAAGGCTTTGTGGATGACATACATACCAAATTTGCTGTACTCATGACTCAGGAGCAGCTGAATGGAATGTAGAGGCCTATAGCGGTGGCTAACTACTAGGCCAAGCACCCCCCACCCCAGTAACACGGGTATCCTGCCTCATCAAGATTGAGGTCTATAACTTTAATATTTGGACCTACAGCCAACTACAAACCTCCATTAACCGGACCCAGAAACTCAGCTGCCATGGGCGTTAAAAGCACTATTTTGCCGACTAGATGTACAATACCAGAGGGTAGAGGCACTCCTACAATCTCTGTATGACAAAGCACCATCTGCAGAGGTCTTGGAACAATATAATGGAGTACACGCCGGCCACAGTAACTACCAGACACACATATTACCCACAACCAACCGCAGTGAGTAATGGTAGGTAGAAACAGCCCCTCAGGTATTAAATGACTTGCGGGGTTCTCCACGTGGTCAAACCTTCTCATACATAGTCTACATCGGGGACTCTGAACCCTCCGGCTGCTTTGACAGGCCCCAGTGCAGTCAAAAGAGTAAAGAGAGTCTGTAGACCACCTATCTTAATGCTTCTGAAACCACCTGCTTCACAGCATCCAACTCAGGTATCTCAAGGGGACAGGGTTGAGATGCACCATCTTGATAATGGGACACAGTGCAATGCTCTTTGGAAATATGATAGAAGATATGACCCAATACTTAAGCAGGCTATAGAACTTAAGGGACTTTCTTCTTGGAAAAGATTGGAAATTGAGTATTGTTTTTGGATCCGTATTGCACTCTCAAATTGCAATAAGTCTGCACGAAAAGTTGGAGTGGGGTGAAGCAGCAGATCTCTACTTGCTTGGGCTGTAAAAATACACTGATGGCATTTCAGCCCTATACCTATTTTATTATTTTAACTGTGACTAATAATAAAAAAGGGAGAATGGTACACTTCCCTGGGAATATATTATTCATCTGTTTATTGTCTGGGACTACGCTATAAGCTCTTTAGGTGGAGCCACTTACATTTTTTCTGTTTACGGAATTAACTTACAGTTAGTAAGCTAATATTGCTCTAAACATTTCAATGTCTTCTTCAATAGTTTGATCTTCTATACTCATAGAAACAAATATATATGCTTATGTCCCGGTTGGAGCTATACTTACCTTAAAGTGAATGTAAAGTTTGATGAATGTGTGCCCAGTTTTTAAAAATCCTATTAAAAACAGCGGCACTTTCATTCATCAAACTTTACATTTCACTTAAAAAATACTTACCTTTTATTCTTGAAAGCCGCTTCAGCGCTTCCCCTGCCCGTCGCAAGCCTCTACATACGTCAGCAATGACAAATCTGGCTTCCTCCAATCACGGCTCCCCCCCCCCCAGAGCAAACATTGCCTGAGGCTAAGCCGTAAATGGAGGAAGCCGGAAACATAATTTTTGACATATGAAGAAACTTGCGACGGGCGGGGTAAGCGCTGGAGCGGCTTTCAAGAATAAAAGGTAAGTATTTTAACAAAACGAGTGAAATGTAAACCTTGATGAATGAAAGTGCCCCTGTTTTTTATAGGATTTTTAAAAACCGGGCACACATTCGTCAAACTTTACATTCACACATTGCAGTTTTATCAGTTGGCACTTATACACTGTACCAATGGATTTTTTATTTTATAGATAACTTAGGTCCATCAGTGTTAAATTTACCAATGCTACTTTCCCATTAACCCTCTTACAATATTTTTGTTGTAGTCCTAAGGCAGAGTTGTAGATATAGGCAATTCAAAATGTGTCATCCAGTTGATCGTGACTTACATTACTTTGATTAAACACCCCTCTTGAGTCTCATTGCTTTCAGTTGTCATGTGTTTCAGCTGACTTTAATATTGTTATAAGCCCATACTTACCACATGAAGCCTGCCTGTTTACAGCTTATTCCAGTCCTGTTAACCTGGTTTATAAATGTTGCAGATATCTTCACTGTGGCCTAGTCCTCATAACATCACTGCCGCACCACGTGTGCTTTTATGGCTGTGGTTCTCTCCAATATCAATTAACATATACACATATCTCTAATAGTTTTGTAGGAACTTAATATGCTTATCATATCTTCCAAGGGTCCAAAAGTTGCCCATAATCTTATACTATATTTCATAGGTCTTCCTAAGCTTACAATATAACTATAATTAAGGATCCAAGAGTGATCCTGTTATAACTGTTGAAGGCTAATGTGTTGCAAATAACCCTAATGTTAAAGCCATGCGGTTCACCTATAGAATTAAGAGGTTATGTAGAAACATGCCCCAGTTTATCACTTTTAGATGTTCATTTTGCTACAAATATGTTATGTAACATTAACAATCATTTATTGATTTAATCTTGTCAAGAGATTTTCCTCTTGAATGTAACCTCTACAACTTTGCATTACTTGATGTAACTGGAACCAAAACATGTACATGCTAGATTTATGTACTATGAAAATATTTTGATGCCATGTATATTGTATATACTTGTATTTTTGAACCTCAATAAAAAACTTTATTTTCATAACAAAACAAAATCCACAACCCATATTTTCTATATGCATTTTAAAATTACCAACAGGCAAAATTACACAAAAACAACAGCCTAAAGAACCTTTCTACCAAAAACTGCCTCTGAAGAAGTGAAAACATCAAAATGGTAGAATTTAGTGAAAGTATGCAGTGAAGACCAAATAGCTGCCTGGCATATTTGGTTTATTCTTCAAGCCCAAGACGTAGCTACCGATCTAGTAGAATGAGCAGTAATCAGATTAGGAGGGGTCTAACCCACCCTCAAGCAACCTTCAAGAATCAAAACTTTAACTAAGAAGCCAAAGATACAGCAGAAGCTTTCTGACCTCGCTTAGCACCAAAAAGTGAACACAAAACTCAAAGTTTGTCTGAAATCCTTAGTAACATCAACAAATACTTAAAGGCTCTAACTTCATCCAGATTGTGAAAAAGACTCTCTGAAGAATTCTTAAGATTAGGACACAAAGAAGGGACAACCATTTCCCTGCTTAAATTATCCAAGAACATAACCTTAGGAAGAAAATCAACTTTGGTTCTTAAAACTGCCTTATCATGATGAAAAATCAAATAAGGAGAGTCACAAGAAAGAGTAGACAGTTCAGAAGAGTAAATAGCCAAAAGAAACAAGACTTTCCTGGAAAGAAACTTAATATCTACCTTCTGCATAGGCTCAAATAGAGGAACCTGCAAAACCTTCAGCATCAGATTCAAGTTCCAAGGAGGTGAAATTTGGTTTAAAAACAGGCTTAATGTGCACCAAAGCATGCACAAAGCCATGAATATCAGGAAGATTAGCAATTTTCTTGTGAAACAAAACAGCGCAGAAATCTGACTTTTCAAAGAACTGATAGATAAACCTTTTTGCAAAATTCTAGGAATCATAAATGAATGCCAAGAAAAATCATGCAGAAGACCCAAAAAAATAAGTTTTCCAAACTTTATAATACATTTTCATGGTAACTGGCTTTTAAACTTTAATCAGGGTTTCAATCACAGACTCTGATATGCCTAAGGACTAACTGTTCAATCAACATGCCATCAAGTTTAGAGATTTCAGATGCTGATGTAACAACAGACCTTGGCAAAAAAGATCCAGCCTCAGAGGAAGAGGCGAGGGAGGGCAACTGGACATCTGAACCAGATCCGCAAACCAAACTCTGCGGGACCAGGCTGGACCATGAAACTATCAGTGCATCCATAAACTCTGCCTGAGGATCCCTTGACTTTGCAAAGTACCTGGGAAGTTTGTTGTTCAACCGAGAAGCCATCAGATCTACTTCCAGAAGACCCCAAAGATCTACAAACTGGTTGAACCCTTTCAGATGGAGCGACCATTCTCCTTATGAAGGAACAGATGACTGAGAAAATACGCTTTCCAATTAAACACCCCTAAAATTTGGGCTGCTGAAATTAGACAGCAATTGGTCTCTGCCAAAGAGAGAATTCGTGAAACTTCCCTCATGGCTAAAGGACTGCGAATCTCCCCTTGATGGTTGACATATGCCACGGCTGGGACATTGTCTGACTGAAACTGGAGGAAAGATTATCCTTTCAGCAAGGGCCAAGCTTGAAGAGATCTGAAAATTGCATGAAGTTCTAAGATGTTCATAGGCAACCTTGCCTCAAAAGGAGCCCAAAAGCTCCCCATCCTGAAAAACTTGCATCTCTAGTGATCACAGACCAAATAGGAGGAGCAAAAGAAGCCCCTGCAATATAACCTGGTGATCCTGCCCCCAAGAAAGAGGCTTTCTTGTATTGAGATCTAGAAAAATTCTCTGAGACAGAGTATGGTCTCTGCACCACTGTCGAAGCATACAAAGTTGAAGTGGTCTCATATGAAAATGAGTAAATGGAATAGAATCCGATGCTTTTCTGATCTCTGATGAAAGACATAAGAGCCCCCAGAACCTTTGTGAAGATCCTTGGAGCTGTAGCCCAGACCAAACGGAAGAGCAACAAACTGAAAATGCTTTATTAGAAAAGCAGACCTCAGAAACTGAAAGTGGCTTTTGTGAGTCTAAGGGGTCGATTTATCAACCTCTTCAGCAGGCTTTCACCTGCCTACGGCTGCAGGTTCTCACAAGAGAATCTGCACGCCGTATTTATCAACTCCTGCTCATGCGTGATTGGCTATGTGCGGGTAGGGGGCGGGATTGCACACGAGCGCAAAATATCGCTCGTGTGCAATGCTGAATTACGGCAGGGGAATTTAGCCCACCATAGGCGAGCTGTGGGGGACAGGGGTGCATATATGGGCCCTTGTCCGCTGCAGATTAATAAATCGACCTTTGAATATGGAGATAAGCATCCTTTAAATCTATTGAAGACATAAACTGCCCTTGATAAACAAAAGGCAGAATAGAATGAATAGTCTCCAATTTGAATGTTGGAACTCTGACAAACTTGTTCAGAGCCTTTAGGTACAAAACTTGTCTGAATGGTACATACTTCTTGGGAAAAATAAAGAGATTTGAATAAAATCCCTTTACCTGTTCCAGCAGAGGAATAGGAAATATCATACCAATGGATTCCAAATCCAGGACTGATTGAAGAACAGCCTGAGCATTTAAAGGATTCTTCAGAATATTTGAAAAAATAAACCTATATCTGGGAGGTCTTAACCTGAAACCTATTCAATAACCCTCAGAAATTATATTCAGAGCCCAAAAATCTGAAATATTCAGAAACCCTTCCTCTTAGAAGAGACTTATCCTGCCCTCTAACAGAGAATCTGTGTTGGGGGCCGCACCTTCATGCGGACTTAGGAACAGGAGTAGATTTTCTTTGGCCTGCTTAGGCCTGTTCCAATTAGAGATTGGCTTCCAAACTGAGGAACCTTGCTTAGCTGTGGAGTAATCCGATTTTTGCTCCTTACTTTGACAAAAGGAACGGAAACGATTAGAAGTCTTAAATTTATTTTAAGCCTAGATTTCTAGAAGCCTAGATTTCTTATCTTGGGGATGAAAAGCTCCTTTACCACCAGTAACAGTGGGAATAATGTAATCTAGCTCTATCCCAAACAATTCTTTCCTTGAAAAGAAATATTCAAGAGTCTGGACTTAGAAACTGCATCAGCAGACCATGACTGTAACCATAAAGCTTGTCATGAAAGGACAGACAAGGACATGTTCTTAGCATTAATCCTAATGATATCCAAAATATAATCTCCAATAAAGGAATTAGCACAGATTTAAGCGAACCTAAAAGTTTAAGAAAATCTTCACTTTTAGAATTTTCAGAAAATCTGACTAGAAAGACTATCCAACCAAATGGAAGCAGCAGCAGAAACATCAGCAATAGTAATAGCTGATCTGAAAAGATAACCTGCCTGAAAATAGGCCCTTGTATGAAATTATTCAAGTTTCCTATCCAAAGGGTCTTTAAAAGAAATGCTATGCTCCAGAGGGATAGTAGTATGTTTTGCCAAAGTAGAAATGGCACCATCTACCTTAGGCACAGCTTCCTAAAGCTCAATATTAGAAGCTGTAAGAGGATACACCTTTTTTAAATCTTGTAGAAGGATTAAATGAACTACTAGGTTTAGACCATTCTTTTGATATAATCCCAGCCATAGCATCAGCCACTGAAAAAACCTTTGAAAAATCCTTATTAGATTTATAATAAGAATCTAAACGACTGGTAGACCCCTCTCCAGAAACTGTAACATCATTAATTTCTAACGTATACAAAACCTCCTTTAATAAATAACAAATGTGATCAATCTTAAATAAAAAAGGAGGAAAGAGCAGGCTCAGGATCAGAGACAGGCCCCTGATCATCAGAAAATACCTCACCCTCAAAAGCTTCATTAGCCTCATGAGACACAGTAATATTGCGACTAGTAGAAGTCATATCTTGTACTGACGTTTTACGCTTACTTTGAAGAGATAGTAAACCCAATTTTTTCTTTCATGATTCAGACAGAGCATGCAATTTTAAGCAACTTTCTAATTTACTCCTATTATTAATTTTTCTTTGTACTCTTGGTATCTTTATTTGAAAAGCAGAAATGCAAAGCTTAGGAACTGGCCCATCTTTGTTTCAGCACCTGGATAGCTCTTGCTGATTGGTGGGTAAATGTAGCCACCAATCGGCAAGCGCTACCCAGTGTTCGGAACCAAAAATGGACCTGCTCTTAAGCTTACATTGCTGCTTTTTCAAATAAAGATAGCAAGAGAACAAAGAAAAGTTTATAATAGGAGAAAATTGGAAAGTTGCTTAAAATTGCATGCTCTATCTATATTGTAAAATTCTTTACTGCCAGGAACAATTTGAGCTGGACTTTTCTCTAATGAACAAACAGAAGGAGCTTAATACCTTTGGAAGCAAATGCAGCATTAGATTGGTCTGAATGCATCAAAAAATACTAACTTAGGTTTTTGCGTGCGTGTGCATATAATCCCCCATAGAAATCAATGGAGAAAAAAAAATTGTTATAAGAAAACACCCATCACACAAACAACATAGCATATTCGCATTAGCAAATGTGAAATATTTACAGTAATCACATAGCTAAAATCTTTATTACCTATAAATATTGCATAAATATGTTTTCACATCTTTTCATCTACTTAAGGGCAAAGGGCTCTAATGCACTTATATATATGTCTATATATGTGTGTATATATATATATATATATTGCAGGTTGCTTTAGCTAGTATCTCCCTAGTTGGCATTGTTCTCTATGGTTATAACTTGAGCTGGGCATGCCCTTATTTTGTATCTCTCTGTGGTTCAAATGAGGATATTTATTGTGTTTTGATATCCATTGCAGCCCTACACATTCATTCTTTGTTTGAAAATAGTCTCAGACACGCTATGTAGACTTTGTGATTTCATTGCCTTTTTGTATCGAGTGGTGTATGAATAGCCTTTTTGTATTATGATGTTTGCTGTGTCACACTCACATGGTGTGACTCTCCCATCAGCTTTAGCAGTTGATTCTCTAAAAAATTAATTTTTCAACATTTCGTTTGTTTGCTAGTTTATTGACTTTTTCTTCATCTCTGTTTTTTATTTTTTATGTTTTTTATTTTTTGTTTTTTGTCGTTTATTGTGCTTATCATCCCGCTTGTGGTATTATTGGTTATAATTAGCACATCATATTTTGTTAATGTTTTTTATTTATATTTTGTGTATTTTTTTGGCATTTGTGTCTTTCTTATTATGATTGTTGCCATGTATTAATTTTTCATTTTTTACTATACATTATTCTCCCCGTTTGTTCTTTTGCAATCCTTTGTTGGATTATTGTTGAATTCACATATAAACATTATTTTTAATTGTTTGTGAGGTGGTGGCTAGGTAGGTTGTTTGTTCACTTTTAGTTTTTCTTGTTTTGTTTCTTCCTTTTGCAAATACATTTGTGCTAGTGCTTGTTTTTCTATTTTTCAGATTATATATGTCCTGATGAATTTTTTACTTTGTAATGTATTTTTGAAGTGT
Source organism: Bombina bombina (assembly GCF_027579735.1). NCBI lineage: Eukaryota > Metazoa > Chordata > Amphibia > Anura > Bombinatoridae > Bombina > Bombina bombina. The sequence goes on from NC_069501.1 coordinate 1,029,090,096, forward strand.
TTTGTGCAACTTTTTTGTTTCAGAAAACAGTTAAAGGATCACAAAACTTTTAATTTTTATTGGTAATTACATTATCAGATTTCAATCAGGAACATTTATATATCATAACTAACTTACTTATACACAAAAACGAAGTTTATAAATCTAATATAATTATATTTTATTTTCGATTCTGACGTACCTGAAGCCAAACCCCCTATAATGGGCCGTCCACTAACAAAACTATTCTCCAATCAAAATTTGTTTTTGTGCATATCATTAGAAGCCAATGTCGTCATCATGTGCACGCGCACTTCGTTACTGACATGCCAATGTCGTCATCATGCGCATGCGCACTTCGTTACTGACATTCGCGCATGCGCATTTTTTACCGGTGATAACAGAAGATTCAGAGCGTCTGCTGTTAAGACATATTCAATGACGAGGTCATTCAAACGCGCATGCACATTGCGACGTAATTCCGACATTTTGATAACTCAGGTTATCATGGATGATTGGTGCATGTAAACGAAGATTCGAGCGGTGGGTTTGGAATTCAATAAATTCTTAGAGCAGAATATCTCGATAACGGTAAAAGTATGAAACACAAACCGGATTACAAATATAATTGATACATATTGATTTAGAGATTCAAGATAACTTTATAGCAACGTTTAGTGTCCCTTTAACCACAGCTCTGAGACTGCAGTAAGGATTGAAGCATAAATGGTGATTGCGTTAGTGCAATTGCGATTTCGCTCAACTTGTAATATCAGCGCAATTTAAAAGGCATGCGAAAAACACATTATTGCTTGTGCAAAACAGATTGCACCTCACTTGTAATCTAGCCCTAAAACAGGTATTACATAAGTATAAGGGAGGGGATGCCTCAGCCTGGTTACAATAAACACACTTAATATTGGTAGACAAGTGTTCAGCAATTTCAGCTTAGTGAAAAACACAGAGAAATGTTTTAATTTGTTAAAATACCTAAAACAGTCCCCTACTATGCTTGATGACAGGAAAACCAGTCCTGTACTGAAAACATATCAGCAGAAGACACACTAAAGGAGTGAACTGTAGACCCAATAGGAGGAGGCAAAAGACAAGTCCCTGCAACATTCTTGGGAGGATACTAGTGACTACAAATGTAATAGTAAAGAAAAAATAAGGCACACAACAAACTCCTTAAACTTCCCTCTTGACAAACACTGCACTCTGAGGGGAAATGGGTCTCAACTCAGTCTGAGAACCCCTCTCAACAAAGAAATCATCTGCACATCACAATTGCTCACCTTCCTCCAGTAGAGGCAAAGATAAGACTAACTTCCATAGTGGTGGGAGGGGTTATATAGAGCTGTTGGGGTTTGGGAGTCTTTACCTCCTCCTAGTGGTAGGGAAGGTAATTCCCATGAGTAATGAATTGTGGACTCTTACCACCTTCATGAAAGAAAATACATTGTCGCACTGATTCTCAAAATGTCCATGTTGCTCTAATACTGAATGGGTGTGTTTTTCAGTCTTTGCTCTTCATTATAAATCCATATGTAAAAATTGAACATAATGGACATGTAAGCCCTAAGTCATGAAACTTTGATTTTGACTTCCATATTCCTTTAAAGGGACATTAAAGTCAAAATTAAACTTTCATAACTCAGATATGATTCAGAAAGACTGCAATTTTAAACAACTTTCCAATTTACAGCAATTATCTAATCTAATTTGTTCTATTGTTATCCTTTGTTAAAAACTGCACTACTGGGAGCTATCTGCGGATTCATGGCCACACATATATGCCTCTTGTGATTGGCTCACCCAATGTGCTCAGCTAGCTCCCAGTATTTTAGTTTTAGTTCTTCAACAAAGGATACCAAGAGAATGAAGTAATTTGATAACAGAAGTAAATTTGAAAGTTGTTTAAAATTGTATGTTCTGTCTTTATAACATCCCTTTAATAATCTAAAGGATAAAGAGGATCTCACCAACCTCAGATGCAAGCAAGATAATACAATTTATTCTGAACTGGTCTTTATTCACATGATTGATTTATGGATCATTTATTTTATCCTCTGTTTACAACTACATAGTATATTGCTTATAAAGCATAATAATACAAATAATCAGAACACAGTTTATCTTACCTTTCACAGCACTGAAGACTGCCTTTAAATCCTTGTATAGTTTATTGCCTTCATTCTAAAATGAAATAAAATACATTTTAGTATATGGTTATTTTTTCCCTAAGCACTATATTATTGAATAAGAAAAGAATGTTATATAAATGAACTAGGGCATTATTGAAAATCCTTAATTTATATCGAAGACGAGTGTGTGTGAACTTATCTAATAATATGCAGTAGAGCAGAGCTGTCAAAACTACAGCTTATGGACCAATTCCAGCCCTCCAATGGTTTCTGTGTGGCCTTTAGCACCACTTAGCAAACATCAGCCATTTGTTATTGAAAAAAAGTTCCACTGTTCCCATTAGGTAACTAATTAAGCAGATGTATTTGTACTACATATTGTAAATTAGAGTGACATACACAGTTACTTTAAATTTGTTAATTGTAACTAATTTTGTAAGTAATTTTAACTAAATAGGTGATTATAATAAATCTTCAGGCTTCCAACCATCATGCGTGAAGTCTGGCTTGCTTCCCTCCCGCAGCCTCTTGGTGTCTGGTTTTAAGGGACTGCCTGAGCCATGCCCACTTTTCACCAGCAACCCCTGTCCTCCCAACATGACAGTCTTCCTGTGACCCCACCCCACCTAACATGACAATTTCAAGAAAATGCCAGTGGGGCCACTGTTGACAAACTGTTTAAAGACCTATTTGAGTTGAAAAATGACATGCTTTAATTAGTTAGAGAATGTAATTTTAAGACTAACAACCCTGTAATGCTATGTGTTTAACCCCCTACAAATGGATTAAACACATAGTTAAAGTACTGTTCAGGAGCCTCAGAGCACTGCTGGAACCGAGGAGAAACTAAGGCTGACCCAATCAGCAGCATTAGTCACATGACCCTGCTGTTGGGAAAAAAGTGTCAAGTAATTATGTGATTTTATGTATTTATTTAGTTTGCAAAAATATATTTAAGGTAAAGCTGATAAATGGAGATAAAAGCAAATGCAAGTTTATCTAGAATTCATCCATAGGCATAGATTACATAGTGAATGTGTGTGCATAATAGCTAGTTTACACTGCACATGTGCAAACGCATCAGCACTGAAATGCTGTGAAAGCTAGATTTCAGCATGGCGGCAAGTATGAGTAGAGGAAGGCAGGCATGCTTATAACATATAATTAGTGTCCTTTTAAAGCAGTGATAACTTTAACAAAGAATCATTTTTGCAAACATACTTTATATATTTAAATACAATTTTAAATGTCTACTATGTTTTTCAGATTTGACTTTTATATCCCTGTAAATAAAATCAGAATGTTTACTTTTACAAGTAATTATTTGTGTTCAATTTAAAGATACAGTACAGTACTTGCAGGTTCTCCTTATAATAGCCTCTTTTCAAAATAAGACTTTGTTATTGACGACATTTAACAAATATGTCCATACCATAAACACTATAGCCTGCACAGATTTGTTATTGGAATGACAGCCGTACGGAGGAGCTGCCTAATATTTAGTACTGGATTGCAGTTTTGTGTTGGCATGCAAATGCCATACACATGCACAAAGATTACACCTGTATCTCTGTATGTAATTGGCTGCTGGTAAAAGGGGGGTAGTACAATTATAACTTAAGAACGGCTATTTTACAATGTAAGACAATATTTTAGCACCAGTACACTCTGGGGTCGATTTATAAAGCAGCGGATGCTGCTTCCGACCCACTCCGCTTCAGTTCTGCCTGAAGCGGAAGTTAGGAAGCAGCGGACCTAAGACCATTCACTGCTCCTTAACTCTTCCGCCACCTTTGAGGTGGCGGACAGCAATTAGCCCGATCGAATACGATTGGGTTGATTGACACCCCCTGCTAGTGGCCGCGACTCTGCAGGGGGGCGGTATTGCACCAGCAGTTCACAAGAACTGCTGGTGCAATGATAAATGCCGACAGCGTATGCTGTCAGCATTTATCGATGTGCGGCGGCCATGATTTGCTATAGCGGATCATGTCTGTCCGCACCATAATAAATCTACCCCTAAGACTTCATTATACAATGCAGAATTTTTTAATATTCAAATTTTGTTAATGTTAAAATTTTGTATTTTGTATTATTCAAAATTTGTATTTTTAAACAGATGCAGAAATTAATTTATACTTATTTATCAACCTCTAAGAGACTATAAACTTTTGCATTCATGCAGTGTAACCATTGGCAACTATACGCATTATCAGTCAGTGACTGCTCAAAGAAAAGCATAAAAATAAACTAAATAGAAAATAGTCCTGTATTTAACTGATTGTGCCCCAAGTAAAACCCAATAGGTACTTAGGGGTTTACTCCAGCATGCTAAAGGATGCAGCCAAAGGAGCCCTCACATAGCTGAACTACACATCAGCAGTGTGAGAACCTGCAGTATTGAACCATATCTCTCTGTCTTGTTCTTTTCTTGGAGGGACAGTAAAGTCATAATACAAATTTAATGATTCAGATAGATCATGCAATTTTAAACATCTTTCTATTTTACTTCTATGATCTAATTAACTTTGTTCACTTGGTATCCTTTGTTGAAAATCATATCCAGGTAGTCTCAGGAGCAGCAATGCACTACTGGGAGCTAGCTGCTGATTGGTGGCCTCTTGTCCTTGGTTCACCTGATGTATTCAGCTAGTTCCCAATAGTGCATTGTTTCTCCTTCAACAAAGGAAACCAAGAGAATGAAGCAAATTTGATAATATAATCAATTAGAAAGTTGTTTAAAATGATATGCTCTATCTAAATCACAAGAGAAAACTTTAGGGTTCCTTGTCCCTTTAAAATGGTCTCCCCTTTAATGTGTTCCCAATGGTTAATTTGACCCGCTGTAGTGTTGCTTGTAAACATCTCCTTTACCTTTGTAATTTGTTATTTCAGAGCAATGATCCTGAGTCACATGATGTATCTTTATACTCCATAATAAACTGTCAGCCCTCTATACAGCCACATGTTGCTCACATCTGTGGCCCTGTGCTGTCTTTACGTCAGTTTGCAGCCAAGTTTTCTTATTCATGTGCAACATCAGTACATTGCAACTGCAGTACATACAGCCCTTTCCACCATCTACTGCAGCACACATGTACTTGGTACTGTTGTCACCCTGACACTATATTTACCTACATGTCACCCTGACACTATATTTACCTACATGTCACCCTGACACTATATTTACCTACATGTCACCCTGACACTATATTTACCTACATATCACCCTGACACTATATTTACCTACATATCACCCTGGCACTATATTTACCTACATGTATCCCTGACACTATATTTACCTACATGTCACCCTGGCACTATATTTACCTACATGTCACCCTGACACTATATTTACCTACATGTCACCCTGACACTATATTTACCTACATGTCACCCTGGCACTATATTTACCTACATGTATCCCTGACACTATATTTACCTACATGTCACCCTGGCACTATATTTACCTACATGTCACCCTGACACTATATTTACCTACATATCACCCTGACACTATATTTACCTACATGTCACCCTGACACTATATTTACCTACATGTCACCCTGGCACTATATTTACCTACATGTCACCCTGGCACTATATTTACCTACATGTCACCCTGACACTATATTTACCTACATGTCACCCTGACACTATATTTACCTACATGTCACCCTGGCACTATATTTACCTACATATCACCCTGGCACTATATTTACCTACATGTCACCCTGGCACTATATTTACCTACATGTCACCCTGACACTATATTTACCTACATGTCACCCTGACACTATATTTACCTACATGTCACCCTGGCACTATATTTACCTACATGTAACCCTTACACTATATTTACCTGCATGTCACCCTGACACTATATTTACCTACATGTCACCCTGGCACTATATTTACCTACATGTAACCCTTACACTATATTTACCTACATGTCACCCTGACACTATATTTACCTACATGTCACCCTGGCACTATATTTACCTACATGTATCCCTGACACTATATTTACCTACATGTCACCCTGACACTATATTTACCTACATATCACCCTGACACTATATTTACCTACATGTCACCCTGACACTATATTTACCTACATATCACCCTGACACTATATTTACCTACATGTCACCCTGACACTATATTTACCTACATATCACCCTGACACTATATTTACCTACATGTCACCCTGACACTATATTTACCTACATATCACCCTGACACTATATTTACCTACATGTAACCCTTACACTATATTTACCTACATGTCACCCTGACACTATATTTACCTACATGTCACCCTGGCACTATATTTACCTACATGTCACCCTGACACTATATTTACCTACATGTCACCCTGACACTATATTTACCTACATATCACCCTGACACTATATTTACCTACATATCACCCTGACACTATATTTACCTACATGTCACCCTGACACTATATTTACCTACATGTAACCCTGACACTATATTTACCTACATATCACCCTGGCACTATATTTACCTACATGTCACCCTGGCACTATATTTACCTACATGTATCCCTGACACTATATTTACCTACATATCACCCTGACACTATATTTACCTACATATCACCCTGACACTATATTTACCTACATGTCACCCTGACACTATATTTACCTACATGTCACCCTGACACTATATTTACCTACATGTAACCCTGACACTATATTTACCTACATATCACCCTGACACTATATTTACCTACATATCACCCTGACACTATATTTACCTACATGTATCCCTGACACTATATTTACCTACATATCACCCTGACACTATATTTACCTACATGTAACCCTGACACTATATTTACCTACATGTCACCCTGGCACTATATTTACCTACATGTAACCCTGACACTATATTTACCTACATGTCACCCTGACACTATATTTACCTACATGTCACCCTGGCACTATATTTACCTACATGTAACCCTGACACTATATTTACCTACATGTCACCCTGACACTATATTTACCTACATATCACCCTGGCACTATATTTACCTACATGTCACCCTGGCACTATATTTACCTACATGTCACCCTGGCACTATATTTACCTACATGTCACCCTGACACTATATTTACCTACATATCACCCTGGCACTTTATTTACCTACATGTCACCCTGGCACTATATTTACCTACATGTAACCCTGACACTATATTTACCTACATGTCACCCTGACACTATATTTACCTACATGTCACCCAGGCACTATATTTACCTACATGTCACCCTGGCACTATATTTACCTACATGTCACCCTGACACTATATTTACCTACATATCACCCTGGCAATATATTTACCTACATGTCACCCTGACACTATATTTACCTACATATCACCCTGACACTATATTTACCTACATGTCACCCTGGCACTATATTTACCTACATGTCACCCTGGCACTATATTTACCTACATGTCACCCTGACACTATATTTACCTACATATCACCCTGGCAATATATTTACCTACATGTCACCCTGACACTATATTTACCTACATATCACCCTGACACTATATTTACCTACATGTCACCCTGACACTATATTTACCTACATGACACCCTGACACTATATTTACCTACATGTCACCCTGACACTATATTTACCTACATATCACCCTGACACTATATTTACCTACATGTCACCCTGGCACTATATTTACCTACATGTCACCCTGGCACTATATTTACCTACATGACACCCTGAAACTATATTTACCTACATGACACCCTGGCACTATATTTACCTTCATGTCACCCTGACACTATATTTACCTACATATCACCCTGACACTATATTTACCTACATGTCACCCTGACACTATATTTACCTACATGTAACCCTGACACTATATTTACCTACATATCACCCTGACACTATATTTACCTACATGTAACCCTGACACTATATTTACCTACATGTAACCCTGACACTATATTTACCTACATATCACCCTGACACTATATTTACCTACATATCACCCTGACACTATATTTACCTACATGTAACCCTGACACTATATTTACCTACATATCACCCTGACACTATATTTACCTACATATCACCCTGACACTATATTTACCTACATGTCACCCTGACACTATATTTACCTACATATCACCCTGACACTATATTTACCTACATATCACCCTGACACTATATTTACCTACATGTAACCCTGACACTATATTTACCTACATGTGACCCTGACACTATATTTACCTACATATCACCCTGACACTATATTTACCTACATATCACCCTGACACTATATTTACCTACATGTAACCCTGACACTATATTTACCTACATGTCACCCTGGCACTATATTTACCTACATATCACCCTGACACTATATTTACCTACATGTAACCCTGACACTATATTTACCTACATATCACCCTGACACTATATTTACCTACATATCACCCTGACACTATATTTACCTACATGTCACCCTGGCACTATATTTACCTACATGTCACCCTGACACTATATTTACCTACATGTAACCCTGACACTATATTTACCTACATGTCACCCTGACACTATATTTACCTACATGTAACCCTGACACTATATTTACCTACATGACACCCTGGCACTATATTTACCTACATGTCACCCTGGCACTATATTTACCTTCATGTCACCCTGGCACTATATTTACCTACATGTCACCCTGACACTATATTTACCTACATGTCACCCTGGCAATATATTTACCTACATGTATCCCTGACACTATATTTACCTACATGTCACCCTGGCACTATATTTACCTACATGTCACCCTGGCAATATATTTACCTACATGTCACCCTGGCACTATATTTACCTACATGTCACCCTGGCACTATATTTACCTACATGTCACCCTGACACTATATTTACCTACATGTCACCCTGGCACTATATTTACCTACATGTCACCCTGACACTATATTTACCTACATGTCACCCTGGCAATATATTTACCTACATGTCACCCTGGCACTATATTTACCTACATATCACCCTGACACTATATTTACCTACATGTCACCCTGGCAATATATTTACCTACATATCACCCTGACACTATATTTACCTACATGTCACCCTGGCAATATATTTACCTACATGTCACCCTGGCACTATATTTACCTACATATCACCCTGACACTATATTTACCTACATGTCACCCTGGCACTATATTTACCTACATGTCACCCTGGCACTATATTTACCTACATATCACCCTGACACTATATTTACCTACATGTCACCCTGGCACTATATTTACCTACATGTCACCCTGGCACTATATTTACCTACATGTCACCCTTGCACTATATTTACCTACATGTAACCCTGACACTATATTTACCTACATGTCACCCTGACACTATATTTACCTACATGTCACCCTGACACTATATTTACCTACATGTAACCCTGACACTATATTTACCTACATGTCACCCTGACACTATATTTACCTACATGTAACCCTGGCACTATATTTACCTACATGACACCCTGGCACTATATTTACCTACATGTAACCCTGACACTATATTTACCTACATGTAACCCTGACACTATATTTACATACATGTAACCCTGACACTATATTTACCTACATGTCACCCTGACACTATATTTACCTACATGTCACCCTGGCACTATATTTACCTACATGTCACCCTGACACTATATTTACCTACATGTCACCCTGACACTATATTTACCTACATGTCACCCTGGCACTATATTTACCTACATGTCACCCTGGCACTATATTTACCTACATGTCACCCTGACACTATATTTACCTACATGTCACCCTGACACTATATTTACCTACATATCACCCTGACACTATATTTACCTACATGTCACCCTGACACTATATTTACCTACATATCACCCTGGCACTATATTTACCTACATATCACCCTGACACTATATTTACCTACATGTCACCCTGACACTATATTTACCTACATGTCACCCTGACACTATATTTACCTACATGTAACCCTGACACTATATTTACCTACATGTAACCCTGACACTATATTTACCTACATGTCACCCTGGCACTATATTTACCTACATGTCACCCTGGCACTATATTTACCTACATGTCACCCTGACACTATATTTACCTACATATCACCCTGACACTATATTTACCTACATGTCACCCTGGCACTATATTTACCTACATGTCACCCTGACACTATATTTACCTACATATCACCCTGGCACTATATTTACCTACATATCACCCTGGCACTATATTTACCTACATGTCACCCTGACACTATATTTACCTACATGTAACCCTGACACTATATTTACCTACATGTCACCCTGGCACTATATTTACCTACATGTAACCCTGACACTATATTTACCTACATGTCACCCTGACACTATATTTACCTACATGTCACCCTGGCACTATATTTACCTACATATCACCCTGACACTATATTTACCTACATGTCACCCTGACACTATATTTACCTACATGTCACCCTGGCACTATATTTACCTACATATCACCCTGACACTATATTTACCTACATGTCACCCTGACACTATATTTACCTACATATCACCCTGACACTATATTTACCTACATATCACCCTGGCACTATATTTACCTACATACATACAACCACTAGTATTTTTTTTTCTGTATTGCTGGACTGCACCATAGCAAGTTTGTATCATACTTGAACTTCTTATCATGACCACTGGTGGATAATATATTCTACACCATCTTCTGGTTTAAGGATCTTTTGGGGTTTTGTTTCTCCAATTTCTTGTATGTGGGTAATACAGTTCTTATTCCGAGTGTAAAAACAAGTGGTGGTATTCTGATCATGTGACACATTACAAATGTATTATGCTGTGAATTTACAAGTTAATTTCAGCAAAGTAGGATATATCCATTAAAGGGACACTAAAGTCAAACTTAAATTTCATGATTCAGATAGAGCATACCATTTAAAAAACTTTCCAATTTACTTATTATCTTTTTATATGTACTTTATCAAATGAATCAGTTCCTACTAAGCATGTACAAGAGTGCACAGTTTATACATAAATGCTTTTGTGATTGGCTTATCACATGATAGCGGGGAAGGAAAAATGAAACTGACTTTTAAATTTGCCAGAAAAAAAAAATACTACTCGTTTGAAATTCAAAGTAAGTGCTATTACCTTGTTACTGTATTTTGCATTTGACAATTATGCCATGCTCGTTTAACTAGACAATTATTTATCTATGTATACTTGCCTTACCACACACCACTACTTCTTTAGGACATTTTCTCTATTTTTTAAGAGCACACATTTTCTTTAGATATTAATGAACTATGAAAAGTATTGGAACGCACTGTTAACACTTCCCCAGTAAAGGAGGGATAATGGTCTGGGGCTGTTTTTCAGGGTTTGGGCTAGGCCCATTAGTTTCAATAAAGGATCTTCTTAATGCTACAGAATACAAAGCAATGGGGCCGATTTATGAAAGTGTGAACGTTCACTTTTATCAATGCACATGCATTTCACTGGAAATGCTTGTGTAATGCCGCCCCCTGCACATTCACGGCCAATCATCCGCTAGCAGGGGGTGTCAATCAAACCGATTGTATGCGATCGGGCGGATTGCTGTCTACTGCCTCAGAGCAGTCGGACAAGTTAAGGAGCAGCGGTCTTAAGACAGCTGCTTCCTAACTCCTGTTTCTGACGAGCCTAAAGGCTCACGCGGAAACAGGTGTATACAGCCCCATTCGGGCCGTGATAAATCAACCCCATGGAGTGAGGTCCATGAAGACATGGTTTGACAAGCCTGGTGGGGAGGAACTCAAGTAGTCTGCACAGAGCCCTAGCCTCAACCACATTTAACACTTTTGGGATGAATTGGAAGGCCAATTGCGAGCCAGAATTTATCATCCAATGTCAGTGCCTGACCACTGATTTTTTTATTAAAGCACCCTTCGAAAATAATTATATACAGTATAAAAGCCACATAAAAGTGAGCATTTCTGCATTTATTTTTAGATACATAAAATATTGTTTCCCTAAAAACCTAAAGAAATGATAAACTGTGGTGTGGTTTGCACAGAAGGAGACATGCTTTTGTATGGTTTTTACCCAAATATACCAACTTTTACGTAATTTCTACAAGAGTACAATATGCATCCTAATGAGTGAATTACAGGTAATGATTTGTCATGGCTTGACCCGATGGACATTTATTGTAACAAAATATGTGTGTACTTGGGTCTGATCTTTTTGTAATCTTTCTTTGAGTATAAATCAACAATAGACACTTTTTAAGGAAGCTCAACTGTTAGACATTTTGAATGTCAACAGTTGGACACCAATGACATAAACAGTTGTAATATTCTGCGTTGCTATGGTAACAGTGGTCGATAAATGAGACAGGAAGTGTTCATGTAATAATTAAAAAGGATATGTATGAATACAACAGATTAGAAGATAAAACAACACAGACACAAAGTAATGTGTTAACAAAGTCCCACAGTCTCAGCTCTGCATATATAACCAGGAACTATATAAGACACAAATAAAGGAATGAGGTTTATTAACCCATTGATCAGTGAATTACCTGCTGCCTGTTAAAATTATAGGCGCACTGCTCAAACATTTCATCTTTAGTTTCTATTGTTCGTCCGAGCTTTTGGAGAACCTACAACAGATAAAGGAAGATTATACATTCTAATTACAATTGTGGAAAAAAAAGATAACATTATGAATAACTTATTCAATAGCAATTTGATTTATATTTTTTTCTTTACAATTCGCTTTAGAGCACTATGGACTGGAGTGAGTTTTTGTGCAATGATGTAGCTAAACAAGTGGTGTTCAGTGAGAATTATTAAAGGGACAGTCAACGCCAAAATTGTTATTATTTAAAAAGATAGATAATGCCTTTACTACCCATTATCCAGCTTTGTACAACCAACATTATTATATTAATATACTTTTATAACCTTTAAACCTCTAAATGTTTGCCTGTTTCTAAGCCACTAAAGACGGCCTCTTTTAACATGCATTTTAAATTAGCTTTTCACAACAGGGGAGTGCTAGTTTATGTGAGCTATATAGATAACAGCTCGTGCCCGTGGCTTGTGGCAGACACTGCACTAATTGGACAAAATGCAAGTCAATATATAATAAATAATAAGTCATGTGATCGGGGGCTGTCAGAAAATGCTTGGATACAAGGTAATCACAGAGGTAAAAAGTATATTAATATAAGCATGTTGGCTGTGCAAAACTGGGGAATGGGTAATAAAGGGATTATCTATATTTTTAAACAATACATTTTTTGAGTTTACATTTAAGTGTTATTAGTGAGAAAACATCTAAACAAGCTCATGTGATTTTTAACATTCTTTTCTTTTATTCTAATCTATTAGAAAAACTGCACTTTGAAATAATGAAACTTTAAATTACAGAGATCCAACCGTAGGTTTGTGATGGTTTTGGAGCTTTTCCTTTCCTATAAATGTCCCACTTTCCAAACGGAAACAAGGTACCACCCTGAAAGCAGATCATGGCTCCACCAACGGATTACTCATAGCTCCTACAAATCTTCCTCACTCTAGGCCCAATGATCTAAAGTATTGTTTTTTAAACCTGTCCTCAGATCTCCCTAACAGGCCACATTTTGAGGATATCTGAACTGGAGCACAGGTGAAATAATCAGCTGATTAGTAACCCTAATTTATCTGCGCTCATCCAAGGTAATTCAGAAAACCTGGCCTGTTGGGGAGGCTTGAAAACCATGATCCAAATGTTTCTGTGCTGGCGAGACTATTAAAGAATGCTCGCCAGGGGGGGCGGAGCGACAAGCTGAACCGGCAGGACGCATCTTGGAGGAGCTACTGATCTACAGACAACATATATGAGCCTCTTTTAGGTTCCTAAAGGATATTTATGATTCTTTGGTGATTATGACTTTAAAAGATCGATGTGGAGTATGAGCATATCTGAGTTGGATCTTTAGCCTATGCTGTTTAGCCAAACTAAGCGACACTGTCGGACAGGCCGCTGTGTTTTAAGCTACCGCACATTTCCCCCCCCCAGGTAACTGGGTTACGAGTAGTCCTACTTGACTACACATTCTGTTTAGAGATGGATACTGATACATGGGAAACAGAAGACACTATCTTTGAAATGTTCAACGAACACTATACTGGACTGCGTTACTTAATTGTGCAGTGTTTTGCAAGCTGCTCGTCCCCACGTGATTCTCAAGATGGTGACCGTGAACTAAAGGCTTTCAATGAAAGAAATGCGGAGTCTCTCATAGAATTGGTCTCAGAGGAGGCTGCCCCATTCTGCACTAACAATGTTGGCATGCGTGGTTTTGGGAGCGAAGATACAGAAGAACGCGGTGCTGCTCCTCAGTACAAGGGGGAGGCAGTTCAGATTCCCCAGCGGTGGGATGTGCCTAACATAGTGAATACCTGCAGAGATTTTGCGACGCTGCAGAGGCCCCCTGCAGCTTGATGTTGGCGACTCCGACTCACAGAGACCCGTTGGTGCGCGCATTCTAACTTTCCATAACAGCACAGAGGACCAGTCTCAGCTTTGCTGGCTCACATTGGAAGTGCCGGGTTCAGATTTGGGACGCCTACTTCTTTTTAAGGCATCTCCTGGAAGGGGATTATCGAAAGTCAAGATCCTCGGCCTCCTGCAGCCTCAACCTCACTCGCTCAGAAAGATGCCGGTAAGACTTTTCACTCCACATAGGTTAGAGAGCTGAACTTTTCCTTTTTTAAAGCGGCCCACAAAATCCTACAACTGCCCGCTAAGTTCTTTAAGTGTAATTGTCACCAAACACTATATTTCCATATGGTGCCGGGAGGAAGAGTAACATTCCGACTTGCCCTGTTCTAGATTATCTTCTGGAGCACTCTACATATTACCCAATGGCTCTGGGAAGCAACCGCCGCAAGCCTAGTAGATCAAGTTTAACAGGGCTTATCAACAACCTGACTCTTAGTAGCACCTCTATCTCTGTCGATGATGGCCAGAAATCCCGATATTAGAGGTCTTAATTTGTGACTGTAATGTACAATTGTTTGCTTGCATCTCCTAAGTTGTCAACCTGACTTACCTGTGACTACACAGAATAGAGCCGTTAACATATAATAACTGTTGCTAGAGATAGCGGGACTCTTGTTATACCAAGTGTCTGTATTGAATTTGTTTGCCTTGTCTAACTTACTGTCTACAATCAGGGCATTTAATTGTAATGACTTCTGATTAATATGTTGGAGGGCTATGGTGCAATTGCTGGGACATGTTAAGCTGCTCTGACACTAAAGTTTATTCATACTTCCTCACAGCAGGGTAGGTCTATACCAGGTACATATACTGAATGCTTAGACATTTATAGCTCCCTTAGTAGCTGATGGCGATGACAACATCCTAGCCCAGGACTCACTTTATATGCTCAAACTATGACTCCTCCTTTCTTGCCAGACGGATGCCTTGTCCTTGTAAAGCACATACCTGGGTCATTGGTTATTAAAAATCAACCCTGCACTCACACAATATGCTCCATTGTCCCCTATATTTTATTAGGTCAGCTAACTCCCACCCAGTCTGGCCAGATTAGTGGGACCAATGTTTTATCACTATAATACCAGTAGTGACCACTGCAGCTTTAACAGGCCCATATCTACTTCTCCTAATTTCTGTATTTTCATAATAACACTTTGAAGGGGCTGTGCATACACGTATACATGTTAGTATATCCCTGAGCTAAGACGGTCTGTATGTTACATCATTTGTTCTGTGAAGGAGTGGGACTGTCAGAAGAGCTCAATATTTAAGTCACGACCAACTTGCCTCATGTATAAGCTTCTTTAGGCCTGTCCTTCTAGATATGGAATGAGTGAAGGCCACTTTTCATATCGCCCATCACTGTGTCTAACTATAAATTTAATCTTTTGATAACCAATTAGTGACCACGTACCCCTCTATTATATTATATTATCTTAGCATAGTTCCCCTTAAACTGTACCCATTTAGATAGTTCACATTAATTAATCATTCCCCTATTTGAACTTTAATAGTTATGCAAATTTATGGATGTGAGGCTCATTCTAGATATTGGCTCCCAGGGCAATTCACAACCCTATCTGCTAGGGTATACACATTTGACATATATAGTCCCATTGAGATGACCAATTATGGTAAAAAAGTGTGGCTTCATATTCAACATTTATTCTGGGGCTATGCCTCCTTTACAGGTTATATATTGGGTTATACTCATGGCCTTATACTATTGTTGTACTCCCATTGACTTATATATCAGCAGGTGGTTTGGTATTTAATTGTGTCTTTATCCTTCTGTTCCCATTTTACTGTTGTTAATTATTTTACGTTGAAAGCCCAAAAGGGGCAATGTTACCACATTAATGGTCCATGAGTGACCACCTATAGCATCAGTTTTCCTCCTTTATATTTTATAAACTTATTGGGGGGCCAAGAGTGTCCCCTTTGTGGCATTGGAGGAATTCACATTTGTCAAAATATTACAGTATACATGTACTTTTTTTTTTATTTCCTTTGTCTATGCATGTATCCTGTATACTTATACCATTGTACTGTTATGTTTTTTGAATCCTCAATAAAGCTTTTGAAAAAAAAAAAAAAATTAAAAAAAAAAGAATGCTTGCCAGTACTTCTATTTCCCTGGTGGAATGATCTAAAGCCACTTTTTACCCTGAAAGCAGGGTGTCTCGCTAAGGGTTAAGGGATCTTCCAAAATGAATAATTTAACTATTCACTTAAAAATATGCAGGAAAAAAAATGTATTGCTAAGGTGAATCAAAAATCTTAACTAAATTCTTCACCAAAAATCATATTTTATCAAAAATGTACAATTTGTATGTAAATTACTCAGGAATAAATTGTATTAAATATGCAAAGTTTAAATCGTAATATAAGTACACTGGAGATGCAAAAATTACGTAGAAATGTATACTTATTATAGTTTTTTCCTCAAATGGGCTAAACATGGGCGTTTTCATGGGCCAGGGCTGTGTTTAACCTTTGTGCACTGCACAGCTGTGGCTTCAAAACCAGTCACAGACTCACATGTTTTTGGCACGTGTCATGGTGAGGTGGTGCTATTGCTGGGTCTCTGGGTGAGTGCGGCTGTGGAGTCTGTCATCTCGGTCTATCATTCTGTGACAGTGAGTGAGGATGCCGGTCAGGAGGGTAATCGAATCAGTGACTGTAAGTGACTCACATGACGATAGATCTTGTTTTCTGATCTATCGGGGGAAGGGCAGCAGCAGCCAGGGTACAGGGTAACTCCTGAAAGAGCAGGGAGGGTGGAGGCTCAGGCCGGTGCTCTGACCGGCGTCTGACTAACACTCTTGGGTCAGAAGTCACTCACTGTGGTCAGCTGCACTAATTGACACTTAGTGCAGAGATCATTTCATGGAGTAGGGTAAGGAATGCAAGCAAGAGCTGCTACTGCTGTTCTTTCTTAGGAGCTAATAATAAAATGTGACATAATTTACTGCAGTGCTTGGGAGCCCAACATTTTTTTGGCAGCCTCTGTGCTGCAACTTAGCTGGAAGGCTATGTTTACATCTTAACTGCTGAGATAGCTGCCAGGCTGTAGACTTACTCATCTTAATTCATACAGCCTGCTATAAAAAACTAAAAATCTTTTTATTTATCCCTAATTAATTTCTCATTATTCCATGTATATCTCTAAGATATATATATATATATATGTATATTTGTGTGTCTCTATTATTTATATATATATATATATATATATATATATAAAACAAAGTATCAGCACTACTAGTAAGATATATGAGAGTCTATACAAAAAATATACTGCCAGATTACGAGTTTTGCGGTAACAGGGGTGCGGTGCTAACTTGCACATTATTGTCAATGATTACTTTCTTACAGCGTTTTTATAAACCCGGCGTTAAAAGGCAAAAAGTGAGCGTAGAGCAAAATTGTGCTCCATACTTCACTCCAATACCAGCACTGCTTAAGTCAGCGTCGAGCTGTTGTAACATGGTCGTGCAGGATTTCCCCATAGACGTCAATGGGGAGAGCCGGCGGAAAAAAAGTCTAACACCTGCCAAAAAGCAGCGTAAAACTTGGATGAAGACTTCTCCCGGAAATGTGGATTACAAATATATACCAGTTGGGATGTTTTCCTCTTTTTTTTCACAATGGATTCGGATAAACTGACTTAAATTAAGACTGAACACAGAGTATCTGTTAACAAGGGCTGTTATCATTTTATGCAGAGTTTTGATGTGATGTTGCTATAAATCAAATACTTTTATTTTATTAATAATATACTACTTTGTTTCTCTTTTTTCACCTATGGCAATATTTTTTATTTATGAGTCATAGAGGCCTACTTATCAAGCCGTCAACTTACTTGCATTCAACGGCACCAATAAGCTCGCCTGACATCGCCTAACATCGCTGCCGCGGACCTGAATACACTCTCCAAAATTATTAAAAAGCTGTCAAAAAGCCGCGCACCAAGTATGGGGTGATGAGCACCGGACTGTTGTTAACGTCATCGATCTCGCTGCTCTTCGGCTTTTTCCCAGCTTTATTTATATACTGTTACGATCAGCCAATAGAATGCGAGCTCAATCCTATTGGCTGATTGGATCAGCCAATAGGATTGAAGTTCAATCCTATTGGTGGATTGCATCAGCCAATAGGATTTTTTTCTACCTTTATTCCGATTGGCTGATAGAATTCTATCAGCCAATCGGAATCTAAGGGACGCCATCTTGGATGACGTCACTTAAAGGAACCTTCATTTGTCGGGAGTCATTGGTAGAAGAGGATGCTCTGCGCTGGATGTCTTGAAGATGGACCTGCTCCTCGCCGGATGGATGAAGATAGAAGATGCCGTCTGGATGAAGAGTTCTCCCGGCTTGGATGAAGACTTTTCCCGGCTTCGTTGAGGACTTCTTGCCGCTTCGTTGAGGACTTCTCCCGGCTTCTTGGAGGATGGATGTCGGCTCTTCAGAACTGTAAGTGAATCTTTAGGGGTTAGTGTTAGGATTTTTTAAGGGTTTATTGGGTGGGTTTTATTTTTAGGTTAGGGTTTGGGTGCAATAGAGCTAAATGCCCTTTCAAGGGCAATGCCCATCCAAATGCCCTTTTCAGGGCAATGAGGAGCTTAGGTTTTTTTAGTTAGGGTTTTATTTGGGGGTTGGTTGTGTGGGTGGTTGGTTTTACTGTTGGGGGTTGTGTGTATTTTTTTTACAGGTAAAAGAGCTGATTTCTTCGGGGCTATGCCCCGCAAAAGGCCCTTTTAAGGGCTATTTGTAGTTTATTGTAGGTAAGGTTTTTTTTTTATTTTGATAGGGCTCTTATATTAGGTGTAATTAGTTTAAATATGTTGTAATTTGTTTTTTATTTTGTGTAATTTAGTTTTTTTTTGTGATTTAGCTAATTTAATGTAATTGTATTTAATTGTATTTAATTTAGTTAATTTATTTAATTGTAGTGTAAGGTTAGGTGTTAGTGTAACTTAGGTTAGGTTTTATTTTACAGGTCAATTTGTATTTATTTTAGCTAGGTAGTTAGTAAATAGTTAATAACTATTTAGTAACTATTCTACCTAGTTAAAATAAATACAAACTTGCCTGTAAAATAAAAATAAACCCTAAGATAGATACAATGTAACTATTAGTTATATTGTAGCTAGCTTAGGGTTTATTTTACAGGTAAGTATTTAGTTTTAAATAGGAATTATTTAGGTAATGATAGTCATTTTATTTAGAATTATTTCAATTATATTTCAATTTGGGGGTGTTAGGGGGCGGCAGATTAGGGGTTAATAAATGTAGGTAGTTTGCGGCGTCATTGGGGGTGGCAGATAAGGGGTTAATAACTTTATTTAGGTGGCAGCGGGGTCCAGGAGCGGCGGAATAGTGGTTAATAACTTTATGTAGGTGGCGGCGGCGGTGGCGGGGCGGCAGATTAGGGGTTAATAAGTATAATGTAGGTGGCGGTGGTGTAGGGGGGGCAGATTAGGGGTGTTTAGACTTGGGGTACATGTTAGGGTGTTAGGTGTAAACATAACTTTTATTCTCCCATAGTAATCAATGGGACATCGGGCAGCAGCGAACATAAGCTTTCAATACTTTCAGACTCCCATTGATTCCTATGGCATCCGCCGCCTCTAGGGCAGCGGATTGAAAACCAGGTACTCTGGGCCGGAATAGTGGTGAGCGTACCTGGTAGGTATTTGATAACTAGCAAAAGTAGTCAGATAGTGCCGAATTTGCATTCAGAACATCTGTAGTGACGTAAGCATTGATCTGTGTCGGACTGAGACCGGCAGATCGTATGTTACGTCACAAATTTCTAATTTTGATGGTCTGTAGACTTTGATAACTAACGGGAATCAGGCTTGCAACAATTACGCTGCGGAATTCCAGCGTATTTGCGGTTGATGGCTTGATAAGTAGGGGCCATAGTCTGTTGCTGGAATATAGGGGTTCTTTCTCTCTTTCTATAGCTATATATAAATTGTGTGTGTATATATTTATATTTGTGTGTCTCTATTATATATAATATATATATATATACTGTATATATATATGTGTATATATATATATATATATATATATATATATATATAACAAAGTAAAATACACGTCCAACTAGTAGAAGTATAAGCTTTTGATAAGGGGCGCACAGCAAAAGGGCAAATAGATTATAAACACACCAATCTTTAATTATAATGAAAGAGCTGATATGGTGTCTGTATATTTTATCTACAGGTGTAATTAGTAGTTGTATATTTATAACAATAAATATACACACTAGACCTAATACAGTCAATGAGTCTGCTAGTGGTATTATGGGTGTACACTGTATGAGCTGCTATGGGTCCTATTAACCAATGGGTCGGGGTGACCTTTTCCAAGAGATCCTAACAAGTAGAAAATTGAAACATTGTAAATCCAATTAAATGTAACTAGAAAGATGCTACAATGCATAAACAGCACATATACTAGAATGAATGCCAATCCCACAGTTGGCACAAATAAACCACTATAAGTATAGCCGTGGCTTAATGTTGACATGCAACATATTTGATACAAACAAAGAAGTTCTGGTAACCAATCAAAATGGCAACTGCACAAAGTCTCTGGTTTGCACGGAGGGTAAATGAAATGGGTCAGTTCATATAAGCTGAGATCCGATAATAACACTTAACTTCTATCTAAATCAATATCACATGCAGGAAACCATATGGAAATCTGTATTACAGATGATGCACTCAAAGCAAAATTTTTACACCTGGTGTGCTTCCAGCCCGTATTAACGTCTGAGGCTGTGTCTTTAGCCACCTATGAGTCTCACTCCGGTGTAAACGTCGGGTCAGAGTATGGGTCGGGTAGAGTAAGGAGACAAAGCGCAAAATAATAGTGCAACTCCATTTATTTAAATTAAAACTCACAATAAAATAAATGTAATGCACTTACAATGCAAAACCTTAATGTTATGAGTTAACAGTATTGCTTTAAAAGTATCGCCTTGAAATTGTCAAGACAGGCTGCAAAATCCCTGGAAGAATAACCACAGCGGCCAGATGCAGTTATAACAGCTGTTCGTGTGCTGACAGCAGAAGAGTTAGATTACGGTTGAACAAAAAGTGTACCGTCAGTACACCTTCACCTGACACGTTTTAAATGGGGTTAAGGATTGACCGCTTTCTTCATCAGAGGTATAAGTGTACTTATACCTCTGATGAAAAAGGCGGTAAATCCTGAGCGTCAGGTTGTTGAAGCTCAGGCGGCATATCAGGCATTAGGAAAAACAGAAGCTGGGGACTATGATATGCATAAATCTACTATACTTAACTGTATAGGGTTTTCTGATGAGTATTATAGAAATAAATTCAGAAGTAAAGTTTTTGTTGCAGGCACTCATCCTAGGGCCTTTGTGCAACAGCTACAGGATGTGGCCTATAAGTGGTTAAAACCTTCAGTTCGAACACTAACTGAAATTATGGATATGATAATCTTGGAACAATATATTACACAGCTCCTACATGGGCTTTTTCAATGGGTCTCAAGGCATAAATGTAGTTCCCTAGATTATGCTGTCCAAATTTCAGAAGAGTTCTTGCAAGCAGAGGATGCTAGAGGATATCAAAGTCCCCAGAAAGTGGGGAAAAAGGAAAAATGGGATGGTCCACTGAAACAGAGATTTACATTAGAGCCAACATTTCCTAGTAGAGACAAAGATTTTATTAAAGAGAAACCTTTCTCATCTGCACCCTCACCTAAAGGTGTTCAAGAGAGAAACCACTTAGAAATGAAACCAGGTTCTGTACATAGCAACCAGCTGAAGGAAAAACCCTTAGTCTGTTTCAAATGTGGTGCAACTGGTCATAATGCTAAGTACTGTCCTTTCTTGCAACTGGTCATAATGCTAAGTACTGTCCTTTCTTGGAATGTAATTATATTGGGGAGTGTTGTACTGCTAATTTGGGGGCATTTTGTAGCTTGGACAGTTTTCTAGTCACTGCATTAGTGAATGGTAAAGAGGTTAAGGCTCTTATTGATTCTGGGTGTAGGCAAACTTTGATACTTGAAGATCTTTTAGAAGGTGGGGAAATGAAAGAGCCAGTGTTTATAATGTGCATCCATGGAGACATAAAGCCATATCCATCAACTTCCGTTAATCTACAGATAGAGGGGCATGCTTCACAGATTGTTGTAGGAGTAGCCAAAACCCTTCTATATTCAGTAGTAGTTGGGAAAGACTGGGTACATTTTTTTTAAAGTTCTCCACTCTCATGTCAAGGATACGGAGGAGTAAAATAAAAAGAAATGTGCCCAGAATTAGTAGAACTGTTTCCTTTTAAAGACTCTGAGTTGTTTTGTACTAGAGTCTGGGTCCTAAAATCAAAACAACAAAGGAAACGTGATAAGAGAGAGTGGGCATAAGTGAATTGTGTAAAACACAAAAATAGCTATGGCCAAGAGGTAATAGCAGTAGAGGAAGTTAGACAAGAGAATGTGGAGCCAAAAAAATTTATTGGATGCACCCGTTCCAGAATTTTTGTCAAGTCTATTGGATGTTAGAAGGGCACAAATGAATGACCCAACATTAAGGGAAGCATATGAGAGATTAGCCATAGCCAATGGCCATGTTTTGGATATGAGTAAAAGTAAGAACTTTCCCCACTTTATATTACATGATGAATTGTTATTTAGGGTCTGTAAAAACTCTATAACTGAAGAGGTATGTAAACAAATATTAGTGCCTAACTGCTATAGGAATTAATACAGTTATTACAGCTCTTAACAACTCTATTCCTCTTGCAGGTCACTTAGGGCGTGAGAAAACACTAGCCAGGTTGCTGTCTAGATTTTATTGGCCTGGCATATATAAGGAGGTAGAAAATCTCTGTAAATCCTTCCCTGAATGTCAATTAGTAGCTCTGAAGGGTCAGAATAAAGTACCTTTGGTACCCTTACCACTGGTAGAAACTCCATTTGAGAGAATTGGGGTAGATATGGTTGGTCCACTAGAGAGAACACCATCAAGTAACCAACATATTTTAGTAATAGTAGATTACGCTACTAGATACCCTGAGGCAATCCCTTTATGGAATACTTCTGCTCCAACTGTTGCTTCTGAATTAATTAAACTATTTTCCAGGGTGGGCATCCCAAAGGAGATATTAACAGATCAAGGAACAAACTTTACTTCAAAGATAATTTAGGAGGTTTGTACTACTTTTGTTAAAAGTGAAGTCCCTTAGAACCTTAGTCTACCACCTTTAAACGGATGGGTTAGTCGAGAGAGTCAATGGAACCCTTAAACAGATGTTGGGGAAATTTGTAGACTGTGAAAAATAAGAATGGGACAAATGTTATCATATTTGTTATTTGCTATAAGGGAAGTCCCTCAGTCATCTACAGGGGTTTCCCCATTTGATTTGCTGTTTGGGAGGAGACCAAGAGGCATACTAGACCTTGTTAAAAAAAAGAGTGGGAAGCTCAGTCTAATCCTGATCAGAATGTCCTACAGTATACTATACAGTTGAGAGAGCAGTTACAAAGGATTGGACAATTTGCCTGTAGCAATTTGGAAAGAACCAAGCAGGCCCAGTCACTCAGTTATAATAGAAATGCAAGGGTACGAACATTTGAACCTGGGAACAGGTTATTGTTGTTGTTACTTAGCTCAGAAAGCAAGTTGCTTGCAAAATGGCAGGGTCCATATAAAGTGGTTAGAAGAGTTGGGGAGGTGGATTATGAAATTTTCCAGTCAGGACACAGAAAAGAAAAACAGATATACCATGTATTTTCCATATAACCAGGAAGGACACACTTAATAACTCACCATATAAGAACCAAAAGTAATGAGGTTGTGAGGCTAAAACTTGATACCAGAAAGAATGCGAAAGGTGGTACAAGAAGAAATAGAGAGCATGCTTAGGCTTGGCGTCATAGAGCCTTCACAGTGTGAATGGTGTAGCCCTATAGTTCTGGTGCCAAAACCAGATGGCTCTGTTAGGTTTTGCATTGATTTTAGAAAGCTAAATTCAGTATCAAAATGGGATGCTTACCCTATGCCTAGGGTCGATGAAATGTTAAACAGGCTTGGTAAAGTGAAGTATATCACAACTTTAGATTTGATTAAGGGCTACTGGCAAATACCGCTTACTAGTGCCTCTAAAGAAAAGACAGCCTTTTCTATGCCTATGGGTCTTTTCCAGTTTTGTACCTTACCCTTTGGTCTCCATGGTGCTCCTGCAACTTTCTAAAGTTAAATGGACCATATTCTTCAGCCTCATGGGAAGTATGCATCTGGTTACTTTGATGACATACGCCTAGATTATAAATTTTGCACTATAGAGGGTGCAAAACGAACGCGACAAAAGTTGCATTATTTCACCCCCCCCCTTAGCGCTGCCATTACAAGTTTCTGAAAAGCCTCCTTGTGCGTGCGATATGGTGGCGATAAGCTCCATACCGGACAAAATCCAAGGGCTGAGAATACGTGCTCGTGCACACTTTCCCCGTAGACATCAATGGGGAGAGAGTGTTAGAAAAAAAAATAACACCTGAAGCGTGGAATAAAAAGCTCCATAACGCATACCCCATTGATGTCTATGGGGAAAAAAAAGTTACGTTTAAACCTAACACCCTAACATAAACCCATAGTCTAAACACCCCTAATCTGCCGCACGACATTGCCAACATCAAAATAAAGTTATTTACCCCTAATCTGCCGCTCCCTACATCACCACCACTAATAAAAGTTATTAACCGGTATTCCGCCACTCCCCAAAATCCCCACCACTAAATAAAGTTATTAACCCCTAAACCTCTGGCCTCCCAGATCTTTGCCACTAAATAAACCTTTTAACCCCTAAACCATCAGCCCCCCACATCGCAAAAAACAAAATTAAACTATTAACCCCTAAACCTAACAACCCCCTAACTTTATATTAATATAACAATATCCCTATCTTAAAATAAATAAAAACTTACCTGTGAAATTAAAAAAAACTAAGTTTAAACTATAAATTAACCTAACATAACTATTATACTAAACTAATATACTAAAATTAAAATAACTACCAATTAAAAAAACTAAATTACACAATTAAAAAAACTTAACACTACTAAAAAATGTAAGTTTAAAATAACAAAAAATAAAAAATACTAAATTACGAAAAATAACAAACGAAATAATCAGAAATAAAAACAATTACACCTAATATAATAGCCCTAAAAAATAAAAAATCCCCCAAAATAAAAAAAAACCTAGCCTACAATAAACTACCAATAGCCCTTAAAATGGCCTTTTGTAGGGCATTGCCCTAAAGAAACCAGCTCTTTTACCTGTAAAAAAAATACAAAGACCCCCCAACAGTAAAACCCACCACCCAACCAACCACCCAAAATAAAAAAAACTAACTCTCACAAAAAGCTAAGCTACCCATTGCCCTGAAAAGGGCATATGTATGGGAATTGCCCTTAAAAGGGCATTCAGCTCTTTTACATAAAGCCCAAACCCTAATTTAAAAAAAAAAAACACCAAAAAAGATTACAAAAAAAACCTAACACTAACCCCCGAAGATCCACTCACAATTTCTAAAGTCTGGACATCCAGGCGGCGATTTCTTCATCCAGGGAGCATATCTATCTTCCTCCAGGAGGCCAGCTCTCATCCTATTGGCTGATTTGAACAAGATTCAGTGTACGGCGGTGACCATATGAAGAGGACGCTCCGCGCCAGATGTCTTCAAGGATGGACCCGCTCCGACGGAATGAAGATAGAAGACGCCTAATGGATGGATGAAGACCTAGCCACCTGGATGAAGACCTCATCGCCTGGATAAAGACATCGCCGCCTGGATGTCCGGAGTTCACAAACTGTGAGTAGATCTTCGGGGGGGGGGGGGGGTTAGTGTTAGTTTTTTTATTTAAATCTTTTTGGGTGTTTTCTTTTTGTAGATTAGGGTTTAGGCTTTATGTAAAAGAGCTGAATGGCAATGCCCATACAGATGCCCTTTGCAAGGCAATGGGTAGCTGTCAGGGTTTTTCCCTGTTTTGTTTGCCATGTGCTGCTGGCAGCCATTTTACTCACCTCTCTTCCTGACTATGGTGCATTGTGGGGGATGCTGCTCATTTCCTGCACTTCCTTTTATGGCCAGACTGGTGTGCATCATCCGTGTGAGACAGGATGCAGTCTCAGAATTGTGATGTCATCACTTATTATTTAAAGGGCATCTGTTCAGTATGCTTTGCCTTTGCGTTGTCGCAGACCTGTTTGTGAGAGTTCCTGTGTTGCTGGCTGCCTGATGTCCTTAATGATCCCTGGCTTGTTCCTGACTCTGCTGTTTTCCTTGTTCCTGATTCCGGCTCGTCTGACTATTCGCTTTGGCTCCTGACTCGGCTCGTCTGACTACCAGCTCTGGTTTTGACTCCTGGCTTGTTATTTTACTTGTGGGCTTTTTATTATTTTTTGCTATTAATAAAGGTGTGATTATTTTTGCACTTCTCATCTCAGTCTGATTCCTGGCACCCTGACATTGCGCAAAGGCCATGAATCCTGATGGTGCTAATAATCCACCTTTACCTGCTATTATTTCCAGGATGGATGTACAGGATCACCGCTTGGATCAGTTTGCACTAGCCCTGCAAACCCTGCTGACTCGCACTGCCCATTTGGACCAAAGTGTTCCGCAAGTTATGGCTGCTCCTGTTTCTGCTGCTGCACCTATGCCTACCAGGAGCATGTACAGTTCTGCACCTCTACCTGAGCGATATGGAGGCGATCCTATTCAGTGCAGAGGGTTTTTGAACCAGGTGGGCATTTACTTTGAGATTTTACCTCAGGCATTTCCCTCTGACAGAGCTAAGGTGGGATTTCTCATCTCGTTACTCTCTGACACAGCTCTTGCCTGGGCTAATCCCTTGTGGGAGACTAATAAACTTGTGATTTCAAATTACCCTGAATTTGTGGCCTCCTTTCGAAGGGTATTTGATGTTCCGGCTCGCTCCTCCTCTGCTGCTAAATGACTCATGTCCATTCAGCAAGGTACAAGATCTGTTGCTCAGTATGCTATTGAGTTCCGTACGCTTGCCGCAGAAGTAGGTTGGAACAATGAAGCCCTTGTTGCCGCCTTCTTTCATGGGCTCTCTGATGCGAATAAAGACGAAGTTGCTGCCAGAGATTTACCAGAGGGTCTCGAGGCATTGGTGTCTTTTTTGATCCTAATTGACATCAGACTCAGAGAGAGGCCCTCTTTCAAGGAGTGCTTGCGGAAGCCTCCTGTTCCGCTGTCTCCTACGTGTTCGTTCCCACCCATGCCTCCCTCTCCTCCCATGCCTCCTGGTCCCGAATCACCAGGTACTGCTGAGCCGATGCAGTTGGGATTCACGCGTCTCTCCGCGGCGGAGAGGGCCTTTAGTGGGAGGGAGGGGCTCTGCCTCTATTGTGGGTTACAGGGCCACCTTTTGAAGTCTTGTCCTACACGGCCGGGAAACTCCCACACCTAAGGTCCTGTCGGGGGCAGACCTTGGGTAGTTTATCCTCGTCCCTGGAACCGCTTAAGGAGAAACCTTTGGTCACGGTTGTCCTTTCCTGGGTGGACTCCTCCATAGTCACTCAGGCTCTTGTTGACTCTGGTGCTGCAGGCTATTTCATTGACAGTGCTTTTGTATCAAAGCACTCCATTCCTGTTTTGCCTCCGTCCGTTCCACTTGCTATTGAGGCCATTGATGGCAGGCCCCTTCAGCCCGCACTCGTTACTCACAAAACTGCTCCATTGTCCATGGCTGTTGGGGCTCCATGTGAGTTCCATGTGCTAAACTCTCCGCATTTTCTGGTTGTTCTGGGTTATCCCTGGCTCCAAAAGCACAATCCCAGTCTCGACTGGCGCAGGTCCGAAATTTTGGCGTGGCCCCCGCAATGTATTTCCACTTGTCTTCGGAAACCAGTTTAAGTCTTGTGCACTTCTTCGTTATCTCAATTGCAGGAGGAGTACCGAGAGTTCCTAGACGTTTTTGACAAGGTGCGTACCGGTACGTTGCCTCCTCACCGGTCTTACGATTGTGCCATAGACCTGCAACCCGGAGCCATTCCTCCTCAGGGCCGGGTGTACCCTCTGTCTGTTGCAGAGAATTGTGCTATGGAGGAGTATGTTGCCGATGCTGAGGATCATCCGCAAATCCTGCTCTCCTGCAGGGGCTGGCTTCTTCTTTGTGAAGAAAATGGGTGGCGAGTTAAGACCATGCATCGATTATAGGGGTCTTAATCGTCTTACCATTAAGAATGCTTACCCTGTTCCGCTCATTACGGAACTCTTTGACCGCCTCAAGGGAGCTATGGTCTTTACTAAACTTGATTTGAGAGGAGCGTACAATCTTGTTAGGATTAAGGAGGGCCACGAATTGAAAACAGCATTTAACACCAGGAGCGGGCATTATGAGTATCTTGTAATGCCCTTTGGCCTATGTAATGCTCCTGCTGTTTTTCAAGAATTTATTAATGATGTCATGCGAGATATTTTGCAACAGTGTGTTGTGGTGTACTTAGACGACATCCTCATACACTCACCCACACTTGAGGCTCATCGTTCTGATGTTACATGGGTTCTTCAGAGACTATGTGAGAACGGCCTGTTTTGTAAACTCGAGAAATGTGAGTTCCATCAGACTCAAGTAACCTTCTTAGATTATGTTATCTCCGTTGCAGGGTTCTCCATGGATCCTGACAAGTTATCTGCAGTTCTGCAGTGGCCTCACCCAGTTGGTCTTCGGTGTATTCAACGTTTTTTGGGGTTCGCCAATTACTATAGAAAGTTTATTAAAAACTTTTCTTCCGGTGGGGCGGAGCCAGCAGCCATACTGAGCGGTTGTGTATAGCAGGAGCTCCTTTCACTAAATAGTTATATACATATATATTCTACAAATCCCCAGCCTAATCGGACTCAAGATTGCAATTTATATACCTTAGACTCCGTGCTAAATAATTTTGCTTCCACATCAGAGCTATATCCCTCCCACCCAGCTCCACTAACATTGAAGCCGCATACCGAAACACCGCTGTGCTAAGGACCTACATCTCCAGCGGCAGCCCTGATCCTCCATACATATCAGCCTCCTCAGACTGTAGCACTAACACGGAGCCTACCCGACACCTCCTACAAATCACCCAGAGGACATTGGACCTGACAGCGCTCACAGAGTGGCCCCAGCTGACACTCTCCAGCGCACCTTAACGGGAGGACTCCTCGCACCACTCTCCACCTCTTATACGGAGACAGACCATACGCTCCCTTCAGAAACCCTGCACCGGACACCAGTAACTGAGAGGGCAGGTCGGAACCATCGCACAGTATTGTCCGCATCTAGTGCAGAAAGTTAGCAGGCTCACAGTCATGGTGACAGACTTTTGGCGCGAACGGACGCCATCTTCCCATCTCTCTGATCCCGGTAAGAACTTGCTATATAGTTGGCGGCTGCCTTCATTCACCTTTACTCCTGAGGATTGGTTGGGATCGGCAATATGCCCTTTGTAAAAAGTGAACTGGAGGGGTTATACCAAGGCATTAACATTGTAATTGTAACTGCGCCATCACTACCTCAGATGCTATCTAGCCTACAGCCTCACTGGATATCGTGTGTGCGCAATCAGGCATAATATGCTGATAACAGGGCTATAAGTTATAAATTATGCCAATCACCTAGCACTTTTTACTGGCACAGATATTGACACTAAACATCTACAGTAAGGGAATCGTTTGCATGAAAATAGACCACAGTGCTCCTATGGATATTCTATTACTCTTGGCCTCTAGATTAAACCCATAGTTGCAGAGTGTCATGGATACAGTGCGGCTAATAGATCAATGGGAGGCAAGGGTTTTACAAATCTTCAGTGATCACTTTTGTAACCTCAGACAGCAACTTTTAGAGGACTTGCTTCCTCTGTTTCAAATTTGTAACCAACAAGATGGTATACCAGCTAGCAACTACAACAGCCAAAACTGGTCTGAGAGATCCGGAGAAGCACATAGAGAAGAGGGGACCTGCGATGATCCACAGACACTAGAAAATGATTCCAGTGACGGCAGTAGCGCTATTACAAATGAGACTGATTGACACCTGCACCCAGAGCAGTAGTGACTTCTCCAGACAATCTCAGAAGTTGGGAGTAGGTTAGATTGATCTCTCACTGGACATTTTAGTTGCTAAGGCTCTTTATTGTTCTCTATTCCTTATTGTAGTCAGGTTTTGCCCCATTACTATTTACTATTTGCTACATGTCCTGTAAATGACAGAACTACACCACTTAAAGAACTGTGACCATACCAAATTTCGGTTGTCCAAATGAGACCATAACATGCCTTCAGGTGGGAGAGCACAATGTGACCGTACTGGCCCCAGTAGTCCTGGCATCTGCCGCTAAATAAGAGTCAGCCGAACATAATGCTAGATATCCAATAGACTATGAAAGCCTTCTGACTCTCGCCAGAATAACACCTTTGATGCATCAGGTATCTAAATATTGACCTCGTTCATCTTGGCTTCGCTCGAGCCAGCACATTCTCTCCTTACAGATATCCCTACCGAGATGCGGTATGAACTTCAGTTTCTTTGCAAAAGTGTGTCTAGCGCATTGGCTGTTGCTCTGTTGTCAACACCCTCCATTGTAGCCATGATTCCAGTGACGGCAGTAGCGGTATTACAAATGAGACTGATTGACACCTGCACCCAGAGCAGTAGTGACTTCTCCAGACAATCTCAGAAGTTGGGAGTAGGTTAGATTGATCTCTCACTGGACATTTTAGTTGCTAAGGCTCTTTATTGTTCTCTATTCCTTATTGCAGTCAGGTTTTGCCCCATTGCTATTTACTATTTGCTACATGTCCTGTAAATGACAGAACTACACCACTTAAAGAACTGTGACCATAGGGTCAGGAGGGGACTCTCCTGGCCTAGGTCGGAAATAAACCAAACTTTTGTGAAGTAGAGACAGTACTCCTGTATCTCAATGTATCTTAGTAGATTAGTTCATCTGCCTCTCATATTTTAGTCAAGTTATATTTCCCCTACAATCTATTATCTCTAGGCTTAGTTGTTTAATGCAAATGTTTTATCTGTGTTTAACTCAGTTAGCATTTATATCTAACTTGCATATATTACCCACTTAATTCTAATTTGGCTTTAAGCTGTGCAACACAGTTACTTAGGGTGATGTGATGTGATCCCTATATACCAGGTGTCGTTAACTTTTATAAGACAGTCTGTAATAGTTTATATTTGCTTATAGTTAATATTACTACCCTACATTTCTGTTTACTTAAATGTTCTCCTTCGTGGATGTGTTTAGAGGGTTGTTTAGGAAAAGCCAAATGGCTTATAGTTGCTTGTTAATAGTGTTGTTTTCTCATATATATTATTACGTAGCTTACTACGATACTGTAATGCAGATAACTACTGCTCCCAGATGGAATTCAACTATATTTTGTGACTGTGTTCTGTGTTCCTACCGCTTCCCTAATTGTCTGCTCAGTTGTGTTTCTACCACTATCAATAACAGTAAGCCCCCCCACACACACACTATTGGTATATAAACTAACTACTATTGGTTAGCTCACACCGTAGGTTCAGAGGCTAATTATGTCCCACGCAAGTACGGAACAGATTAAGTTGTGCATAGCCCTGAAACAAATCCGTCATTTCTTCAGCTGAGACAGTCACCTGGGCTTACGATAAGGGCGGAGCTTGATACCTAAGAAGATATCCCACACTGTCAAAGGCTACTGACCTCTAAAATTGCACACCTGGTCTAGTAATTGTTCTCTTTTATCTTAGCTTACTGTAGCTGTTTTATCAGGTTAACCATAACTAGTTTATAAATGTCTATACTGTAATTATATATCTATTTGAATGCAACATCTAACCTGATGTATAGGTTATCAATAGGGTAGAAAGTCAGCCCTATAGATACACTTTATTTCATTATTGTATATCTAAGGAGTAATGGCTGCAATAGATACCCTCTGCATGTAACTATTTCTCGATGATAGGGAGTGCCATTCTTTAAATGTCATGCCCGCGCTCTGTCAGCGGCCGAGACAGGGTTATGGGATTAGACAAGTATATATTTTATGGGTGCTCTTTGTTTTAGCCACACATTACTAGATTTAACAGGGTTTCCTGCTCTATAAGGCGTACCCATATTAAAGGAGACAACCCATTGATAACAAGTAATTGTACACAGCTCTCAATCTCTATTATGGCTTAATGCAGATTAAAGATTTGATTTATCCAGATATACCTCACTTAGGACATGTATGGTAGTTAGCATACATATTGACCCATAGGCTTATTGTTGTTTATAACCTATATTTATCTCACTCAATGGTTACTGCTCTTTACCAATGAGTATTATTAGCCAGGCTCTTTGATATGTGCACACACAGTTTGTCTTCTTGTTACATGACATTCTTATTCTTAATAATCTGTTATATTTCGTGACCCTACATGGGAATTGAGGTGATATGCTATACTTAGTTACAGCTGTATTGCAGATATATATTTTATACATGACTTGGCATTCAGTTTGATATGTCAGAGCCATTTCCCACATTACGTGTTTTAGAGACCCAACTCTTAGATCTATATTATAGACCGACATCAATCTGATACCAGGTTGTATATATGTGATTTATCTCACTGTATTTCATGTCGTTAGTAATTAAGGGAGTTATGCTATACCAATCCTACATAAGCCCAATAGTATATTATGGGTTGAAGGTAAACATCTTCTATCCTGTTATGTACCTAATTCCCAATAGGAGCTATCAGATCAGTACAGTTTATATTTTATGAAGTGAAATACGGTCTTTAAAGTAACTATTGATTCATAACCTTTAGATTGATATGAGCCATTCCCAGAGGCCCGAAGGCACTATCTAGTTTAGCATTCTGGCTGGCTCCGCCCCCCTCCCCCCCACCTTTTACCCTCTCCACTATATAATTTATGATTGTGACTTAAAATCTATCCTGCGTAAGATATATCCCCCCCCCTTATCCATATATGCACACTCCTAACAGGGTGAATGTCTTATGCGGTATTTAAGTTTCCTGGTCCTCAGATGTTTATATCCTCCCTATATTTACTATGGACAGCCCCCCCTCCTAAAAACTTCTTAGCTACTGTTCACCCTTATCTTCGGTGGACAAATAAGCGGTGTTTACCCGCTATCGATATTGTAATGCTATAAGTTGCTCCTATTGTTCTATTTACAAAAAAACTGAGGACGGTTTATTAAAGTATCCAGCTGCTGACTTATACTTCCCGACTTGCCCTCTAATCTTATGCATTTCGTAGGAGCAACTTGTTGTAAATTCTCAGATAATAAATACATTTATTTTATAATCAGTTTATCACTCTATAAGATGTATACGTTTTTCTGGGTATTCAAATTATATAAATTTGTTATGCGTTCATATAGGAAACAAAAGGAAAAAAGAGGTAATACTGGATTATGTGTATTTTATTTTGTATTAGCATACAATGTCCTTTATTTTCACTATGTTTTATGTATTTTTGGAGAGATACATATAGGATGTCTGAATTAAGATTTCTCTACTCTCTCATATGAAGAGGTTTCATTGTCCAATAGATAAACAATGTCTTGTATGCAAAACTTACCAAAATGATACAAAATGTATATTTTGTTTATGTATTTTCTTTCTCGTATTGCCTCAATAAAAAAACTTTGATTATAAAAAAAAACCAAAAATAACTTTTCTTCCTTGGTCATACCTATCACAGACATGACCCGTAAAGAGAATGATCCACTCCATTGGTCACCTACTGCCATTAGGGCCTTTGATAGTCTTAAGACTGCCTTTGCTGCCGCTCCAGTTCTGGCTCATCCTAACCCTGTCCTGCCTTTCGTTCTTGAGGTCGATGCATCTGAGACTGGAGTAGGTGCCCTCTTGTCTCAACGTCCTACGCCTGACTGTTCCTTGCATCCGTGTGGTTTCTTCTCTAAGAAATTGTCTCCAGCAGAGTGCAATTATGAAATTGGCAACAGGGAAATACTGGCGATAATTTTGGCACACAAGGAATGGAGGCATCTTCTCAAGGGTACTAGCGTGCCAGTGCTCATTCTTACTGACCACAAGAATTTAACTTATCTATCTGAAGCAAAACGTTTGTCGCCCGACAGGCCAGATGGGCGCTATTTTTGTCTCGGTTTAATTATGTGGTCTCCTACCTGCCTGGTAGTAAGAATGTTAGGGCTGATGCCCTCTCTCGACAATTTTTGCCTCTGTCCAAGGAGGAGTCTGTACCTACTCCTGTTATACCTCCTGACCATATTTTGGCTACCATACGTACTAATTTGACTTCTCCCTTGGGGATGGAGATACTGGCTGCACAAACCAATGCACTTCCTGAGAAACCTAGTGGTAAGTGTTTTGTTCCTGAGAATCTTCGAACTAAACTTTTGCACACTTACCACTATCCTAAAGCCGCAGGTCACCCAGGCAAGAACCAAATGATTTGGTATGTCACTCGACAATTCTGGTGGCCAGGTCTTCATTCTGATGTTGCTGCGTATGTTGCCTCCTGCTCAGTTTGTGCACAGAATAAGACTCCTTGACGTCTTCCTGTGTGTCTCCTTCAACCTATTGCTAATGGTGAGCGTCCTTGGACACATCTTTCCATGGACTTCATTGTTGAGCTCCCTGTTTCCAATGGCAATACTGTTATCCTTATGGTGGTTGACCGTTTTTCTAAAATGTCACATTGCATTCCCTTGATGAAGCTGCCTACCGCTCAGGAGCTTGCTTCAATTTTTGCCCAGGAGGTCTTCTGTTTACATGGGTTACCCAAGGAGATAGTGTCGGACCGGGGTAGCCAGTTTGTCTCCAGATTTTGGCGTTCCTTTTGTGCTGAAATGGGGATCCAGCTTTCCTTCTTCTCGGCATATCACCCTCATTCCAATGGGGCTGCGGAACAGTCTAATCAAGCGCTGGAACAGTTCCTCTGTTGCTATGTCTCAGATCACCACAATAATTGGTCTGAACTGTTACCTTGGGCAGAGTTTGCTCATAATAGTGCTATTAATGCTTCCTCCAAGTTATTCCGTTCATGGCGAATTATGGGTTTCGACCATCCTTGTTGCCCGATTCATTCATGTCTCAGGGTATTTTATCTTTGGAGGAGCATCTCCGGCAACTCCGTTCCCCGTGGGTGCAGATTCAGGATTGCCTTCATCGTTCTATGGAGCGCCAAAAGTTCCAGGCTGATCGTAGGCGTCTGCCCGCACCTTCGTACCAGGTTGGTGAGAGAGTTTGGCTGTCCTACCGCAACTTGAACCTTCACGTGCCTTCCAATAAATTGGCTCCCCATTATGTTGGTCCTTTTCGAATACTCCGACGGGTTAATCCTGTGGCCTACGCTCTTGACCTTCCTCCTGCTATGCGCATCTCCAATGTTTTTCATGTCTCCCTCTTGAAACCATTGGTTTGTAATCGGTTTACCACTGTGTTGCCTCGTCCCCATCCTATCTTTGTTGACAACCATGAGGAGTATGAGGTCAGCAGCATTATTGACTCTCGTATGTCCAGGGGCCGTGTACAGTATTTGGTTCACTGGAGGGGCTACGGTCCGGAGGAGCGTTCTTGGGTTCCCTCCTCTGATGTTCATGCTCCTGCCCTCCTCCATGCCTTCCATGCCCGTTTGCCCAATAAGCCTTTTGTCCTCCTGCGGGGGGGGAAGTCGTTGAGGGGAGGGTACTGTCAGGGTTTTTCCCTGTTTTGTTTGCCATGTGCTGCTGGCAGCCATTTTACTCACCTCTCTTCCTGACTATGGTGCATTGTGGGGGATGCTGCTCATTTCCTGCACTTCCTTTTATGGCCAGTCTGGTGTGTATCATCCGTGTGAGACAGGATGCAGTCTCAGAATTTTGATGTCATCACTTATTATTTAAAGGGCCTCTGTTCAGTATGCTTTGCCTTTGCGTTGTCTCAGACCTGTTTGTGAGAGTTCCTGTGTATAACCTGGCTGCCTGACGTCCTTCCTGGTTCCTGATCCCTGGCTTGTTCCTGACTCTGCTGTTTTCCTTGTTCCTGATTCCGGCTCATCTGACTATTTGATTTGGCTCCTGACTTGGCTCGTCTGACTACCAGCTCTGGTTTTGACTCTGGCTTGTTATTTGACTTGTGGACTTTTTATTATTTTTTGCTATTAATAAAGGTGTGATTATTTCTTCTGTTAAGTGTGATCAGTCCACGGGTCATCATTACTTCTGGGATATTACTCCTCCCCAACAGGAAGTGCAAGAGGATTCACCCAGCAGAGCTGCATATAGCTCCTTCCCTCTACGTCACTCCCAGTCATTCTCTTGCACCCAACGACTAGATAGGATGTGTGAGAGGACTATGGTGATTATACTTAGTTTTATATCTTCAATCAAAAGTTTGTTATTTTAAAATAGCACCGGAGTGTGTTATTATCTCTCTGGCAGAGTTTGAAGAAGAATCTACCAGAGTTTTTGTTATGATTTTAGCCGGAGTAGTTAAGATCATATTGCTGTTTCTCGGCCATCTGAGGAGAGGTAAACTTCAGATCAGGGGACAGCGGGCAGATAAATCTGCATAGAGGTATGTAGCAGTTTTTATTTTCTGACAATGGAATTGATGAGAAAATCCTGCCATACCGATATAATGTCATGTATGTATACTTTACACTACAGTATTTGGTTCACTGGAGGGGCTACGGTCCGGAGGAGCGTTCTTGGGTTCCCTCCTCTGATGTTCATGCTCCTGCCCTCCTCCATGCCTTCCATGCCCGTTTGCCCAATAAGCCTTTTGTCCTCCTGCGGGGGGGAAGTCGTTGAGGGGAGGGTACTGTCAGGGTTTTTCCCTGTTTTGTTTGCCATGTGCTGCTGGCAGCCATTTTACTCACCTCTCTTCCTGACTATGGTGCATTGTGGGGGATGCTGCTCATTTCCTGCACTTCCTTTTATGGCCAGTCTGGTGTGTATCATCCGTGTGAGACAGGATGCAGTCTCAGAATTTTGATGTCATCACTTATTATTTAAAGGGCCTCTGTTCAGTATGCTTTGCCTTTGCGTTGTCTCAGACCTGTTTGTGAGAGTTCCTGTGTATAACCTGGCTGCCTGACGTCCTTCCTGGTTCCTGATCCCTGGCTTGTTCCTGACTCTGCTGTTTTCCTTGTTCCTGATTCCGGCTCATCTGACTATTTGATTTGGCTCCTGACTTGGCTCGTCTGACTACCAGCTCTGGTTTTGACTCTGGCTTGTTATTTGACTTGTGGACTTTTTATTATTTTTTGCTATTAATAAAGGTGTGATTATTTCTTCTGTTAAGTGTGATCAGTCCACGGGTCATCATTACTTCTGGGATATTACTCCTCCCCAACAGGAAGTGCAAGAGGATTCACCCAGCAGAGCTGCATATAGCTCCTCCCCTCTACGTCACTCCCAGTCATTCTCTTGCACCCAACGACTAGATAGGATGTGTGAGAGGACTATGGTGATTATACTTAGTTTTATATCTTCAATCAAAAGTTTGTTATTTTAAAATAGCACCGGAGTGTGTTATTATCTCTCTGGCAGAGTTTGAAGAAGAATCTACCAGAGTTTTTGTTATGATTTTAGCCGGAGTAGTTAAGATCATATTGCTGTTTCTCGGCCATCTGAGGAGAGGTAAACTTCAGATCAGGGGACAGCGGGCAGATAAATCTGCATAGAGGTATGTAGCAGTTTTTATTTTCTGACAATGGAATTGATGAGAAAATCCTGCCATACCGATATAATGTCATGTATGTATACTTTACACTTCAGTATTCTGGGGAATGGTACTTCACTAGAATTACACTGTAAGAAATACATAAAGCTGTTTAATAACTAGAGATTATGTTTAACGTTTTTGCTGGAATGTAAAATCGTTTTCATTTACTGAGGTACTGAGTAAATAAATGTTTGGGCACTATTTTTCCACTTGGCAGTTGCTTAATCTGTTTTCTGACAGTTTCTGTTCTCCCTCACTGCTGTGTGTGAGGGGGAGGGGCCGTTTTTTGGCGCTTTTACTACACATCAAATATTTCAGTCAGCAACTCATTGTATTCCCTGCATGATCCGGTTCATCTCTACAGAGCTCAGGGGTCTTCAAAACTCATTTTGAGGGAGGTAATTTCTCTCAGCAGAGCTGTGAGAATTATAGTTTGACTGAGATAAAAAACGTTTATTCTGTAATTTGTTTCCTGCTTTCAGAATTTGTTATCTTTGCTAATGGGATTAAACTTTTGCTAAAGTTGTGTTATTTACAAGGATTGAGGCTATAACTGTTTCAATTTATTAATTTTCAACTGTCATAGATCTTCTGTGCTTCTTAAAGGCACAGTACGTTTTAATATTATTCTAATTGAATTGTATTTCCAAGTTACAAGTTTATTTGCTAGTGTGTTAAACATGTCTGATTCAGAGGATGATACCTGTGTCATTTGTTGCAATGCCAAAGTGGAGCCCAATAGAAATTTATGTACTAACTGTATTGATGCTACTTTAAATAAAAGTCAATCTGTACAAATTGAACAAATTTCACCAAACAACGAGGGGAGAGTTATGCCGACTAACTCGCCTCACGTGTCAGTACCTACATCTCCCGCTCAGAGGGAGGTGCGTGATATTGTAGCGCCGAGTACATCTGGGCGGCCATTACAAATCACATTACAGGATATGGCTACTGTTATGACTGAGGTTTTGGCTAAATTACCAGAGCTAAGAGGTAAGCGTGATCACTCTGGGGTGAGAACAGAGTGCGCTGATAATATTAGGGCCATGTCAGACACTGCGTCACAGGTGGCAGAACATGAGGACGGAGAGCTTCATTCTGTGGGTGACGGTTCTGATCCAAACAGACTGGATTCAGATATTTCAAATTTTAAATTTAAACTGGAAAACCTCCGTGTATTACTAGGGGAGGTGTTAGCGGCTCTGAATGATTGTAACACAGTTGCAATACCAGAGAAAATGTGTAGGTTGGATAAATATTTTGCGGTACCGACGAGTACTGAGGTTTTTCCTATACCTAAGAGACTTACTGAAATTGTTACTAAGGAGTGGGATAGACCCGGTGTGCCGTTCTCACCCCCTCCGATATTTAGAAAAATGTTTCCAATAGACGCCACCACAAGGGACTTATGGCAAACGGTCCCTAAGGTGGAGGGAGCAGTTTCTACCTTAGCTAAGCGTACCACTATCCCGGTGGAGGATAGCTGTGCTTTTTCAGATCCAATGGATAAAAAATTAGAGGGTTACCTTAAGAAAATGTTTGTTCAACAAGGTTTTATATTGCAACCCCTTGCATGCATTGCGCCGATCACGGCTGCAGCGGCATTCTGGATTGAGTCTCTGGAAGAGAACATTGGTTCAGCTACTCTGGACGACATTACGGACAGGCTTAGAGTCCTTAAACTAGCTAATTCATTCATTTCGGAGGCCGTAGTACATCTTACTAAACTTACGGCGAAGAATTCAGGATTCGCCATTCAGGCACGCAGGGCGCTGTGGCTAAAATCCTGGTCAGCTGATGTTACTTCTAAGTCTAAATTGCTTAATATACCTTTCAAAGGGCAGACCTTATTCGGGCCCGGGTTGAAAGAGATTATCGCTGACATTACAGGAGGTAAAGGCCATGCCCTGCCTCAGGACAAAGCCAAAGCCAAGACTAGACAGTCTAATTTTCGTTCCTTTCGTAATTTCAAAGCAGGAGCAGCATCAACTTCCTCTGCACCAAAACAGGAAGGAGCTGTTGCTCGCTGCAGACAAGGCTGGAAACCTAACCAGTCCTGGAACAAGGGCAAGCAGACTAGGAAACCTGCTGCTGCCCCTAAAACAGCATGAATTGAGGGCCCCCGATCCGGGATCGGATCTAGTGGGGGGCAGACTTTCTCTCTTTGCCCAGGCTTGGGCAAGAGATGTTCAGGATCCCTGGGCGCTAGAGATAATATCTCAGGGATACCTTCTGGACTTCAAATACTCTCCTCCAAGAGAGAGATTTCATCTGTCAAGATTGTCAACAATCCAGACAAAGAAAGAGGCGTTTCTACGCTGCGTACAAGAGCTCTTGTTAATGGGAGTAATCCATCCTGTTCCACGATCGGAACAGGGACAGGGGTTTTACTCAAATCTGTTTGTGGTTCCCAAAAAAGAGGGAACTTTCAGACCAATCCTGGACTTAAAGATCCTAAACAAATTCCTAAGAGTTCCATCGTTCAAGATGGAGACTATTCGGACAATTTTACCTATGATCCAAGAGGGTCAGTACATGACCACTGTAGATTTAAAAGATGCTTACCTTCACATACCGATTCACAAAGATCATTATCGGTACCTAAGGTTTGCCTTCCTAGACAGGCATTACCAGTTTGTGGCTCTTCCATTCGGATTGGCTACAGCTCCAAGAATCTTCACAAAGGTTCTGGGTGCTCTTCTGGCGGTACTAAGACCGCGGGGAATCTCGGTAGCTCCATACCTAGACGACATTCTGATACAAGCTTCAAGCTTTCAAACTGCCAAGTCTCATACAGAGTTAGTGCTGGCATTTCTAAGGTCACATGGATGGAAGGTGAACGAAAAGAAAAGTTCACTCGTTCCACTCACAAGAGTTCCCTTCCTGGGGACTCTTATAGATTCTGTAGAAATGAAGATTTACCTGACAGAGGACAGGCTAACAAGACTTCAAAGTGCTTGCCGCACCCTTCATTCCATTCAACACCCGTCAGTGGCTCAATGCATGGAGGTAATCGGCTTAATGGTAGCGGCAATGGACATAGTACCCTTTGCACGCTTACACCTCAGACCACTGCAACTGTGCATGCTAAGTCAGTGGAATGGGGATTACTCAGACTTATCCCCTTCTCTGAATCTGGATCAAGAGACCAGAAATTCTCTTCTATGGTGGCTTTCTCGGCCACATCTGTCCAGGGGGATGCCATTCAGCAGACCAGACTGGACAATTGTAACAACAGACGCCAGCCTTCTAGGTTGGGGTGCCGTCTGGAATTCTCTGAAGGCTCAGGGACAATGGAGTCAGGAGGAGAGTCTCCTGCCAATAAACATTCTGGAATTGAGAGCAGTTCTCAATGCCCTCCTGGCTTGGCCCCAGTTGACAACTCGGGGGTTCATCAGGTTTCAGTCGGACAACATCACGACTGTAGCTTACATCAACCATCAGGGAGGGACAAGAAGCTCCCTAGCTATGATGGAAGTATCAAAGATAATTCGCTGGGCAGAGTCTCACTCTTGCCACCTGTCAGCAATCCACATCCCGGGAGTGGAGAACTGGGAGGCGGATTTCTTAAGTCGTCAGACTTTTCATCCGGGGGAGTGGGAACTTCATCCGGAGGTCTTTGCCCAAATACTTCGACGTTGGGGCAAACCAGAGATAGATCTCATGGCGTCTCGACAGAACGCCAAGCTTCCTCGTTACGGGTCCAGATCCAGGGATCCAGGAGCAGTCCTGATAGATGCTCTGACAGCACCTTGGGACTTCAGGATGGCTTACGTGTTTCCACCCTTCCCGTTACTTCCTCGATTGATTGCCAGAATCAAACAAGAGAGAGCATCAGTGATTCTAATAGCACCTGCGTGGCCACGCAGGACTTGGTATGCAGACCTGGTGGACTTGTCATCCTGTCCACCTTGGTCTCTACCTCTGAAACAGGACCTTCTGATACAGGGTCCCTTCAAACATCAAAATCTAACTTCTCTGAAGCTGACTGCTTGGAAATTGAACGCTTGATTTTATCAAGACGTGGGTTTTCTGAGTCAGTTATTGATACCTTAATACAGGCTAGGAAACCTGTTACCAGAAAGATTTACCATAAGATATGGCGTAAATACCTATATTGGTGTGAATCCAAAGGTTACTCTTGGAGTAAGGTTAGGATTCCTAGGATATTGTCTTTTCTACAAGAAGGTTTAGAAAAGGGTTTATCTGCTAGTTCATTAAAGGGACAGATCTCAGCTCTGTCCATTCTGTTACACAAACGTCTGTCAGAAGTTCCTGACGTCCAGGCTTTTTGTCAGGCTTTGGCCAGGATTAAGCCTGTGTTTAAAACTGTTGCTCCACCATGGAGTTTAAACCTTGTTCTTAATGTTTTACAGGGCGTTCCGTTTGAACCCCTTCATTCCATTGATATAAAGTTGTTATCTTGGAAAGTTCTATTTTTAATGGCTATTTCCTCGGCTCGAAGAGTCTCTGAATTATCAGCCTTACATTGTGATTCTCCTTATTTGATTTTTCATTCGGATAAGGTAGTCCTGCGTACTAAACCTGGGTTCTTACCTAAGGTAGTTACTAACAGGAATATCAATCAAGAGATTGTTGTTCCTTCTTTATGCCCAAATCCTTCTTCAAAGAAGGAACGTCTACTGCACAACCTGGATGTAGTCCGTGCTCTAAAATTTTACTTACAGGCAACTAAGGAATTTCGACAAACGTCTTCTCTGTTTGTCATTTACTCTGGGCAGAGGAGAGGTCAAAAAGCTTCCGCTACCTCTCTTTCTTTTTGGCTTCGTAGCATAATTCGTTTAGCTTATGAGACTGCTGGACAGCAGCCTCCTGAAAGAATTACAGCTCATTCTACTAGAGCTGTGGCTTCCACTTGGGCCTTCAAGAATGAGGCCTCTGTTGAACAGATTTGCAAGGCTGCAACTTGGTCTTCGCTTCATACTTTTTCCAAATTTTACAAATTTGACACTTTTGCTTCATCGGAGGCTATTTTTGGGAGAAAGGTTCTTCAGGCAGTGGTTCCTTCTGTATAAAGAGCCTGCCTATCCCTC
Organism: Bombina bombina; assembly: GCF_027579735.1. Lineage (NCBI taxonomy): Eukaryota > Metazoa > Chordata > Amphibia > Anura > Bombinatoridae > Bombina > Bombina bombina. The sequence continues at coordinate 1,029,133,730 of NC_069501.1, forward strand.
CCGTCATCCGTGTACTTTTGCTTTGGTATTGGTATCCCAGAAGTAATGATGACCCGTGGACTGATCACACTTAACAGAAGAAAACATAATTTATGCTTACCTGATAAATTCCTTTCTTCTGTAGTGTGATCAGTCCACGGCCCGCCCTGTTTTTAAGGCAGGTAAATATTTTTTAATTTATACTCCAGTCACCACTACACCCTTGGCTTTTCCTTTCTCGTTGGTCCTTGGTCGAATGACTGGGAGTGACGTAGAGGGGAGGAGCTATATGCAGCTCTGCTGGGTGAATCCTCTTGCACTTCCTGTTGGGGAGGAGTAATATCCCAGAAGTAATGATGACCCGTGGACTGATCACACTACAGAAGAAAGGAATTTATCAGGTAAGCATAAATTATGTTTTTTGTACTTCTTGTCTCAGTCTGATTTCTGGCACCCTGACAGTAGCTTAGGTTTTTGTTAGAGTTAGTTTTTTTTTTTTTTAAATTTTCTTTTTATTGAAGAAGCAATAACACAATATTACATATATGGCAAGCAATAATACATTAGAAGGTGCCTCAAAGGATAAAAGGAAGGTAACCATCATACCATGATGAGGCTATACATAGTAGTCCATACGGCCAAACTTTTCTGCTCTTCGTTTTGATTTTAGGGTTTTGTTGTGTCACCAATGTCAGTCAGATCCACTGGTGGGATCATACTCCATAAGTACAAGGATGACACAATGATTCATCATAAATAGCGGCAGTTAGCAAAATACAGAGATATCTGATAGAAGGGTTGCAATAAAACATTCTTCAGGTAACTTTGCAAGTACAGCATATGTAGATGATAATAATTAGCATTCTGTAATATAAAACAAAACTAAGGTATATACAAACTTCAGAACTTAAGTAAAGCATAATGAAAATATACAGGCATACACTGTCCGTAAAAGACAAAGAGCATAAGAGTAGACACTACAGTATTGATTATGGTTAGGGCCTGAGGAACCTTCTAATGAAAAAGTAAGAAAGAGCCAAGTTCAGAAGTTCCTCAGACAGGGCAGAGACTACACAACTCTGCCAAAATAGAGTAATGTGGAGGGAACCTCTACCGCAAAAATAAATAAAATAAAAAAAAGGGGGGGGGGGGGGCGGACAATAAACTGGCAAAAGTATTCCTCACAGCTGCTTACAGATTTTACCAAGAAACAGACTTCCTAGACAGGACCACCATCTGGGAAACATTAAACATAGATATATAATGCATAGTAGAATCCATATAAACATTAGAAACTATTGTAGCGGTTGCTTCGGCCTGTAAAAACACATGTTTAAACTATTATGTTCTTGTCGTCATCAGAAACATAAAATAACAATACAATAACATCTCTCAAAACAGAGATTCCCATATTCATGGTGTACCATCGCACGTAAATCTATCTAACTCTGGCTAGGATCTATAGGAAGTAATATGTTATATTAAAGGGACAGTCAACACCAGAATTTTTGTTGTTTAAAAAAAAGATAATCCCTTTATTACCCATTCCCCAGTTTTGTATAACCAACACAGTTATAATAATACACATTTTGCCTCTGTAATTATCTTGTATCTAAGCTTCTGCTGACTGCCCCCTTATTTCAGTTTTTTTGACAGACATGCGGTTTAGCCAATCAGTGCTCAGTCCTAGGTCACTTTACGTGCATGAGCTCAATGTTATCTATATGAAACATGTGAACTAATGCCCTCTAGTGGTCAAAATGTATTCAGATTAGAGGCAGTCTTCAAGGTCTAAGAAATTAGCATATGAACCTCCTAGTTTTAGCTTTCAACTAAGAATACCAAGAGAACAAAGCAAAATTGGTGATAAAAGTAAATTGGGAAGTTGTTTAAAATTGCATGCCCAATTTAAAACATGAAAGTTTTTTTTGGACTTGACTGTCCCTTTAATGGTTTAGTAAGACAGTGAATAGTAAACCGCCTACAGGCTCAAGCCTGTCCTGTGCGACCTTAACAAGATAAGGCATTGCTAGCTAATGGTATACACTGTATATCTTTTGGTACTCTCACGCGGATACTAGTTAAGATAGATTCATAGCTGCGTACAGTGGGGCTGACTTAAATTAATCTATTATCACTGTGGTAATCTCAGCTTGCTGTACATTTCTGTATTGCCAGGGTTTAATATATAAAAAAAAAGAAAAAGATAGATGGTGACAGTGAGTAGTAAACCCCCCACAGACTCAAGCCTGTCTTGTGCTGCCTTAACAAGATGAGGCATTGCTAGCTAATGGTATACACTGCATATCTTTTGGTGCTCTCACGAGGATACTAGCTAAGGTAAATTCACAACTGCGTACATTGGGGCTGACTTAAATTAATCTGTTATCCCTGTGGGCATCCCAGCATGCTGTACATTTGTGTATCGCCAGGGTTTAATATATAAAAATGAAAAGGAAAATAAATACTCAAAACAATGTTTCACAGCACAAACTCACACCCTAACCAGTAATAATGTATTCAAACTGTGACATAACGGTAGGAGTTACCCACCCATGTAAAAACAGATAACTGCTATTAGGAGAAGCCATAGTAAAGAGTAAGGCCAAATAGTAATGTGATAAAAGTATTGGAGAACTTATTAAGGGTCACAAAGAAGGTTAGTTACCCAAACACTCAACTTAAGTACTATTTCTGATAAGTCCTCATTCAGTCTACACGGAGGAAAATCATCAAGAGGGTCTAGTCCCAAAATCCACACGTTCTCAGATAATGATCTTCATAAATGTAGTTTCTTCGGCTACAACTAAACTAAAATGAATTAATAAGTCCAAGAACTGCAAGTAGTAGCATATTTGATAAGCAAGAAGGTGTCATGAGCGCTTAGCAATCTCTGCTGTAATAAGATTGTTATCACCTAAAAAAAAAACTTGCTTCCTATTCTTTGGTACAAAATAATTTGATTACAATAAATGACCCCTACTGCCATCTCTCTATCTAGGGTATGAGTATGTTATAGTACTATGCTAAACAATCTTCCCCTATTCTAGAAAGTGCAACAGATGACAAATACTTTAGCTAAGGATATAGTAAGCTTACTTCTAGGTAAACAAGGGGTCTATTATAAATTTAACTCTAGGCTTATCATATATCCCTATGCGCCTAAGAGGGCTAGAGAAAAAATACTGCTACATCAAAGAATATTTACAGTGGTATATATGCATATAAGAGCGAGGGAAAAGTACATCAGATTTTTGATCTGTGGAGTAGTACAGCAGAGGGAGTTCTCAAGATGTTAGGCAGTCTTGGTGGGTATATTGCGCCTAAAATCACCCTCTTCCATGCACTCCCTTTATCCAATACCTGCTCTAAGTGATCGTATCAGTCTAAGTATGGTTCGCATACCAATCCAGAAATCCCAGGGGAAATAGTGGCTCATAGCCTGGTACATCTGCAGGAACCGATGTTGCTCCCAGCAGGAATGTTGTAACAAGCGTACTAAGCTGATGACTGAGAGGAGTGAGTTTGGAAATGCGTGAGCACTGTAATGCTCTGTGATGCCTGCTTCTATATGCGAGTGGCCATATTGCATTCCCCTCCATACATGTAATCCACTTGTATTGGCAGAGCGAGAATGAAGCTCCATCTCGTGGCTTGTAACTGCTGATATCAATGGCGAGGAGCGCGCCTGGAAAGCTGCAGGTACTATGTCGTACTGTGACTCCTGTACTTCTTTGCATTCCTCTGCGCTGTTGCCGCTCCGTGTACTTGCCGCTTGAATTATGTCAATAAGGGCATCAAGCCTCTCGCACATCCTCTTCCCATGTTCCTCCAGCAAGTCCCTGAAAACAGTGTAAGGTACTTGGGTCTCCATGCTGGGCAGCAATGCACTATACCCCTCATTAGGCATTATGATACGGCAGAGGTTTGGAGGATTATTATGCACTTTTGAGTGCTGCAGTGATTACCCCCGTTAGATGTGCGAATCCTCCAAAATGGCGCTCCAGTGTGTGGCGGCCAGCTCTGAGACAGTTGTTTAGCTTAGTATTAATCACACAACCACCGATTGTCTATCAGCATGTCCTAGGCTTCTCCCTGTGTTATCACCCTTTAGTTGCAATAATCGTTTTTAGGGTTCCTGCTATCAATAGGGCTTTCTTAGATGCTGTGTACACAGAGCTCCCAGATCATGTGACCATCTTAGTTGCTGGGCAGCTCCGCCCCCTCCCCGAGTTTTTTTTTTTTTTTAATTTTGTGGGGTTGGTTGGGTGGTGGGTTTTACTGTTGGGGGGTCTTTGTATTTTTTCATGTAAAAGAGCTGATTTCTTTAGGGCAATGTTTATTGTAGGCTAGGGTTTTTTTTATTTTGGGGGCTTTTTATTTTTATAGGGCTATTAGATTTGGTGTAATTGTTTTTATTATTGATAATTTAATTTGTTATTTTTCATAATTTAGTATTTCTTTCCTAAAATATGGTCCACAGTGACAACGTCATCAGTTACTTGTGGGAATATCTCTCCTGTCCAGCAGGAGGCAGCGAAGAGCACCACAGCAAAGCTGTTAAATACCACTCCCCTTCCCAAAATCCCCAGTTATTCTCTTTGCCTTTGTCTATGGAGGAGGTGAAGTTTGGTGTCTGAAGAAATGAAATTAAATCTTTTATGGGGATAGTTTTCCCTGCAATCAATAGTACAAAAATGGGTGTATATGTGAGCGCCAATATGTGTGAAACACAAATGGCAATAGATCTTTTTGGTAATGGCTTCTATATCAATATCTTTTTTATTCAGTTGATTTTATATCAGTTAATTCAAAAAAGAATGGTCCACAAAGTACTGGTAATATGAAATATAAAATATGAAATAAGAAATATATGAAATACAAAATATAAATAATAATCATTAATTTTATTGTTGAAATTTGATTATTAATTCATAAAGAAAAAGTATATAGAAAGAGTAGAAAATACACAAAAGCAGTAATAGTAATAATAAATCTTTCTATTGGTACCAATCTTATAGCGAAACTAATAATAATGCTATTGAATAAAATATATATAAACAGTCTAAAAGAATATATAAGCACTCTAAAAGAAACCTTTGAAGAAGGTAGCCTTAAACAGTTATCCTAAGTTAAAAGTTATAGCAGTTGATATGCTTACAGTCTGGCTTAAGCATATACTTAAAATGTCCCTTTTATTTAAAAAAGTGATCCTCTCCTGTTAAAGTTTAAGTCTGAGTAAGCGGTATAATCAACTTGTTATCACGGTGAGCCAGCATGTGAAGGTAAAGATAATATTAGGAGCTCCAGTTATCCGTATGGGAGACTTTCAGCAAAATATCTTTTCAGTCTATTTATTCCACAAAAAACGTACTTATATTCGAAACAGTTTCAAAGCCGAAACTGGTACCTCATTGAAATCCGCTGCCAATGCTCGTCAGTTTAGGGGAAACGCCAAACACAAAGTCCCGTGTCGATCCTTAGACACGCCCACAAGTGCGGGAAATGACGTCGGCGGTTTGGTTCCTGACTTCCTTGGTAGCGTCCTTAGCAACGTCCTTGTTGCTGTATCCTCAGTGTATACTCAGTGTATCATCCGTGTATTGGGCAGCAATAGAGCTAAATGCCCTTTTAAGGGCAATGCCCATCCAAATGCCCTTTTCAGGGTAATGGGGAGCTTAGGTTTTTTAGTTAGGGTTTTATTTGGGGGGTTGGTTGTGTGGGTGATGGGTTTTACTGTTGGGGGGGTTGTTTGTATTTTTTTTTTCAGGTAAAAGAGCTGATTTCTTTGGGGCAATGCCCCGCAAAAAGCCCTTTTAAGGGCTATTGGTAGTTTACTTTAGGCTAGGTTTTTTTTTTTAATTTTGATAGGGCTATTAGATTAGGGGTAATTAGTTTAAAGATCTTGTAATTTGTTTTTTATTTTGTGTAATTTAGTTTTTTTTTTTGTAATTTAGCTAATTGTATTTAATTGTATTTAATTTATGTAAGTTATTTACTTGTAGTGTAATTTTAGGTGTTAGTGTAACTTAGGTTAGGTTTTATTTTACAGATAAATTTGTATTTATTTTAGCTAGGTAGTAAGTAAATAGTTAATAACTATTTAGTAACTATTCTACCTAGTTAAAATAAATACAAACTTGCCTGTAAAATAAAAATAAACCCTAGGCTAGCTACAATGTAACTATTAGTTATATTGTAGCTAGCTTAGGGTTTATTTTATAGGTAAGTATTTATTTTTAAATAGGAATTATTTAGGTAATGATAGGAATTTTATTTAGATTTATTTTAATTATATTTAAATTTGGGGGTGTTAGGGTTAGACTTAGGTTTAGGGGTTAATAAATTTTGAATAGTGGCGTCAACTTTGGGGACGGCAGATTAGGGGTTAATAAATATAATGTAGGTGCCAGCGATGTTAGTGGTGGCAGATTAGGGGTTAATAATATTTAACTAATGTTTGCGAAGCGGGAGTGTGGCGGTTTAGGGGTTAATATGTTTATTATAGTGGCAGCGACGTTGTGGGCGGCAGATTAGGGGTTAATAAATGTAGGTAGGTTGCGGTGACATTGGGGAAGATTAGGGGTTAATAAATATAATGTAGGTGTCGGCTATGTTGGGGGCAGCAGATTAGGGGTTAATAAGTATAATGTAGGTGGCGGCGATGTCCAGAGTGGCAGATTAGGGGTTAATAAGTATAATGTAGGTGTCCAGGTGGCCAGCTCTCATCCTATTGGCTGATTTGAACAAGATTCAGTGTACGGCGGTGACCATATGAAGAGGACGCTCCGCCAGGATGAAGATAGAAGACGCCGCATGGATGGATGAAGACCTCGTCGCCTGGATGAAGACATCGCTGCCTGGATGTCCAGACTTCACAAACTGTTAGTATATCTTCAGGGGGTTAGTGTTAGTTTTTTATTTAAATCTTTTTGGGTGTTTTTTTTTTAGATTAGGGTTTAGGCTTTATGTAAAAGAGCTGAATGACAATGCCCATACAAATGCCCTTTTCAAGACAATGGGTAGCTTAGTTTTTTGTTAGAGTTATTTTTTTTTTATTTTGGGGATTTCAGTCGGACAATATCAGCTCTGTGGCTTACATTAACCACCAGGGAGGAACTCAGAGTTCCTTAGCCATGAGAAAGGTGGCTCGGATTATTCAGTGGGCATAAGTTCACGATTGTTGTCTATATGCAATCCACTTTCCAGGAGTGGACAATTGGGAAGTAGATTTTTTGAGCAGACAGACAATTCATCCCAGGGAGTGGGCTCTCCATCCGGAGGTGTTCTCCAGGTTAACCCTCAAGTGGCGGGTGCCGAAGTTGAATTTGATGGCGTCTCGGCAGAACACCAAGCTTCCAAAGTACGGTTCAAGGTCAAGAGATCAGCAGGCAGCTCTGATAGAGGATCTGGTGGTGCCTTGGGGGTTCAGTTTAGTTTATCGGTTTCCTCCGTTTGCTCTTCTTCCACAAGTCGTTGCTCATATTAAACAGGAGAGAGTGTTGGTAATTCTAATAGCTCATGCATAGCCTCGCAGGATCTGGTATGCAGACCTAGTGAGCATGTCATCTCTGCCTCCTTGGAGGCTGCCTCTGAGGAAGGACCTTCTAACTCAGGGTCCTTTCTTCCATCCAAATCTCGTTTCTCTGAAACTGACTGCTTGGAGATTGAACGCTTAGTTTGTCTAAGCATGGTTTTTCTGAATTGGTCATTGAGACCATGATTCAAGCTTGCAAGCCTGTTACTCGTAAAATTTACCATAATGTATGGCGTAAATACCTTTTTCGGTGTGAATCTAAGGGCTACTCTTGGAGTAGGGTTAGGATTCCTAGAATTTTGTCTTTTCTCCAGGAAGGTTTGGAGAAGGGGTTGTCAGTCAGTACTCTGAAAGGTCAGATTTCTGCTTTATCTATTCTGTTACATAAGCGTTTGGCGGTCGTGCTAGAGGTTCAATCTTTTTGTTAGGCCTTGGTCAGAATCAAGCCTGTATTTAAGTCAGTTACTCCTCCTTGGAGTCTTAACCTTGTTCTTAAGGTTTTGCAGCAGGTTCCGTTTGAGCCAATGCATTCCATAAATATATGATTGTTGTTGGGGACTTCCGGTGGGCGGGCAAAGCAACAAGTCGCACTCCAGCAGAGCTCCGTGCGGCTTGTGCAAAGTAAAGGAACTTTTTGGTCCCCAAAGTACCCCAGCACATTTCTCCTAGGCAGCACTTCAACCGGTAGACTGCCGGAGTATTATAGTGCAAGGAGCTGTCATCTCGCTCCACCACCGGAGGGGCTACAGAGTGAAGATCCACCGGGCGGTGGGAAAACATTGCTGTCGCGGCAGCACAAAGAGGAGACCGGAGGGTAGCAGAGCGGTCCGTAAGTCAGGGGGGCACAGACCTCCCCCAGTAAACACAGCACAAAGAGAGGGGAGACAGCAGTAATTGGGCCTAGTGACTCGCCCTGGGCAAGGCGCGGGAATAAGCGCCATCTTGGGGCCTACCAGGTGACAGGACATATCATACCCCAGAAGGGATAAACTAAACTAGCAACAACAGGGAGGAGGGCAGTACCGTTAAGGCCAAACTATCTTGGTTGTGCCCCTGGGGTGGTCTGTAGACTGTTGTAATCCCATAAACACCCGGATAAAAAGCAGGAAGCACGATCCACCCAGGCCCATCTCTAGACAACACACCAGCTGAGAAAAGAGACTGCAGCTGTGAGATAGGGTGCTGCCCGTGGCTTCCCCCCCTTTTTTCTTTTTTGAAGAAATTTATCTCCCTAAAACAGATCACTGAAGAAGTCATAGACACTGCAAACAAGCCTCCCGCTCTAATCCAATTCCACATGGGAAACTTAACCCCCAACATGGCACACTAAATCAGCGCCGGAGGCCCTCGTACCCCCCCCCCCCCCGCATCCTCAGAGGCCCTCCACTTATTCAGAAATATTTGTCCTGCCCTAACTAGTGAAGGTCGCTATATTCTCTGTACTACATCTCAATCCTAGGAGCTGCTTGTATGCAAAAGTATTTCCCACCTTACAATAAAAAGACTGATAAAATGGCAGGGAGACAGAAACAACCGGATAGACGCCAAAAGCACCAGACTGAGACTCAGGGAGACCTGCAAACACAAGGAGATACTTCAGAACTCTCTCAAGACACACACCCTATAGTTGCTCAACTCTCAGCATTGTTCCTGCCAAAAATTGAACAACTGTAAACAGGGGTAGACACGCTTTCCACAGATTTCAAGGCCTTCTCATCTCGATTACAGAATGTGGAGCAGAGAGTGGCGGAGGGAGAGGAAAGACACAGGGAAGCCTCATCAGCGCTCTCCACGCTACAGAAACAAAATAAAATGCTGCTAACTAAACTGGACGATTTGGAAAATCGTTCACGACGAAATAACATTCGTATTGTAGGGGTCCCACAGTCTGTCCCACCTAAAGCGCTAATGGACTTTGTTGAAAACACTCTCCCTGACCTGCTTAAATTTCCTGCCTCCAGTATACCATGTGTAGCAGAAAGGGCGCACAGAATAGGAGCCCCTCAACGGGAAGGAACCTCTAATCAAGGCCCGAGACAAATCATGGTGCGCTACTTAAATTTCAAAGACAAAATGATGCTGATTAGGGCTTATAGACAGACACCGTCTCTCCTGTATGAAGGAAAGAAAATATATATTTTCCAAGACTACTCGGCAGAAGTTGCTAAGAAAAGGAGGGAATTCTCACCATATTGCAGAGATTTGATTGCCCGCGGGGAGTCGGTGACTCTCTTATACCCAGCTCGACTGCGACTACAAACAGCCCAAGGCCCTCAGTTTTTTGACACACCCAAACATCTCCAGATATTCCTGGAGAGATCAGGGAATGCTGCAGGGACATCACGGAGACCGCATCAGGAAGAAGAAGAAGAGACCTAAATCCAGCAAGTGCAGTACAGGCGGACGATATTATAAGTATAACCTAAGTTACTATTTCGGCCATATGGAGGGCCGTTAGAGACTCTGAGTGGTTTATTCCACTACCTAACTGTTCTTTTCAAGTTGGGGGGGGGGGCTGTTGGGGCTTTGTAGAGTTTATTTGTTTAATTGTTTTTGTGCTATATTTTACCAACAAGACTTAGAAATATTAGATTTCAATTTAGACTGTGATCTGTTCTAACAACTGATTGAAATAACGTTTACTAGACAGGGCATGGTTTTGAACTGTTGACTTTCTCTTTCGTGTATAGATCTGTCAAGATATATCTGAGAACTCGACCCAGCATTGAGTGGACATCATCTTCTCCCGCGGCTGGCTAACCGTGAGTACCCAGGACAGATCTCCTACACCATACGCTCACCACATATCATCTATAGCTAAGCATCACACTATCATAGTTAATCATGAAAATTGTCTCATGGAATGTGGGGGGTATCACCTCACCTATAAAACGGAAAGCCATTCTCAAATACCTTAAAAACCATCACACAGATATAGCAATACTGGAGGAGACACACTTATCAAGTATAGAACACCAGAAACTAAAACAGGGCTGGGTAGGAGAAGTCATTCACACTACATATGGGGAAAAGCGGGCCAGAGGGGTAGCAATTCTTTTTAGGAAAAATCTAGACTACCATATCGACAAACAACTAGTGGACACACAGGGCAGATATGTCCTCATAAAGCTTAGAATAGGGAACAAAGAGGTAGCGATTGGGGGAGTATATGGTCCCCACACTAACAAGAAAGACTTTTGGATAGACTTCCATAGGGAGATACTGAGATTTGCGGATGCTCCCCTGATACTGGGAGGGGACTTCAACATAGCACCCCAGACACCAGCGGACAGATACAGGGATCCCAGTAAGCACACTTCCCAACGACCACAACACCACAACGCTAGAAGAGATTCACAAATCCTCTCCAAATTCAAACACTCACTGAAACTGACAGATATCTGGAGAGACAGACACCCAGAAGAACAAAACTTCACATGTCATACTTTAGCTAAACATACTCTCTCCAGGATTGACCTATTTCTGACAACGGATGCTTTGGGGCCACTCATCACAGACGCAGACATAGACGTAGCGACAATATCAGATCACGCACCGATTACGCTAAAAGTCAGGCTGACACCAGCGAGAGAGGGGCCTCGTAGATGGAGGTTCCCATCCTACCTCTATGGGGACATCAATTTTAAGAGATGGCTTATGGGGGAGTGGAAAGCATATGAATCACTTAATGCCGCACATGCGCAAGACACACTTTTGTTCTGGGAGACAAGTAAAGCGGTAATGAGAGGTGTCATCACCTCCTACTCAGCTGGCAAACTAAAACAGAGAAAGAGTAGAACTGAGGAGATGCTGCGAAGGCTCATTAGCTCTAGGAACAAATATTTGAGGCACCCTAACCAACTCACAAAACAGAAGTATATAGAAGCAAAAAAGCTTAGGGACATGACACTACACCAAAATGCAATCAGGGAAATGACAGTTACGCAGGCAAAATTCTACAGACATGGTAGTAAGACGGGTAGGTTCCTAGCCAGACTTGCACAACTAGCTAAACCTAGTAAATGTATAGGGGCAATCAAGGTGAAAAACTCAACATACACAACAACGGCGGGAATCCACACAGCCTTCATAGACTACTATCAGACGCTCTACTCCAGACAGAACGTGAATAAAATAGAACAAACTGTGTTTTGGGACTCCATACACACCCCTCATGTATCAGACGAACACCTGACACTCTTAAACGCGCCCATCACAGAGACGGAGACGTTGCGAGCCATAAAGTCCCTGCCTCTAGACAAAACGCCGGGACCAGACGGACTACCAGGGGAATTTTACAAGTTGTTAGGAGGAGAGGTGATGGGTGTACTTACCAAACTGTTTAATAAAATTATGACAGGAGAGATAAAACCCAATGATCGCTTCACAGAGGCAAATGTCACAGTTATTCCCAAAACAGATAGAGACCCACTACTGCCACAGTCCTACCGCCCAATTTCCTTGATGAATCAAGACTATAAACTGTTCACAAAAATAATGGCAGATAGACTGGCATTCGCACTCCCCTCTGTGATCAACCATGACCAAACGGGTTTTGTTAAGGGTAGATCCTCAGTATTAAACTTAAGGAAATTGCAATTCATTCTCACCCATTTTTGGAATAAATCGAAGGAGGGGAGGGGAGACGCCCCGGAGGCCTGCGCCCTCTTAGTAGATGCGGAAAAGGCCTTTGACATGGTCCTTTGGGACCATCTCTTCCTCACCCTTGAAAATTTCGGCATTTCAGGCCAATTCGCACATGCGATGAGAGCACTGTACGCCAACCCCAAGGCGTCTGTCATAGTTAATGGGGTGGCCTCCCCTCCCTTCCAACTGGGTAGGGGAACTAGACAGGGGTGCCCGCTGTCGCCTCTCCTCTTTGATATGGCCATCGAACCCCTTGCCATTAAACTAAGAGCAGATACGGAGGGGTTGTGGGTAGGTGGGGAGCAGTGCCACTTGTCCCTTTTCGCAGACGATATGATACTGTACGTACAAAACCCATCCAAAAACATCCCCAAAATTATGGACATCATACATCAATTTGGCCTAATCTCAGGTTACAAAGTAAACACGGACAAGTCCGAATTAGTCTGGCTTTACAAAAAAAAGACACACCCAAATTTGCAGTGTACCTTTAAACAAGTCACCCACTCCTTCAAATACCTGGGGATCATGCTATCCACAGATCCTGGGAAGTGGTACGATCTAAATTACCGTCACCAAATAAAAGACATCCAGGACATGCTGGTCAGATGGGGGGGATTACCTCTTACAGTGTCAGGTAGGATAGCCTCATAAAAATGGTCGCATTTCCGAAACTCTTGTACCTGTTCCAGATGATACCTGAAAACATTCATAAGTCTGACCTGAGCAAACTGAACAAATCAATCACCTCTTTTGTCTGGGCAGGGAAAAAACATAAGATAAAGGCTAGTAGACTGATGGCGGAGATCCCCTCAGGGGGACTGGCACTCCCCAATATAGGAGCATACTGTAGTGCAGCACAGATCAAGTATGTGGCAGACTGGTTGACCGAGAGACAGAACTTCACAATACCCAAACTAGAGGAACAGGGGACATACCCTTGGTCACTGCAGGCGATCCCACACATGTCCCCAGCACAAGCTGAAAAGTCCCTCAAAGATTATCCGTTGATACTTCAACCCCTGAGAGCATGGTGGAAGCTGTGCAGAGCCCTCAAATTTGACCACCACTTTACAAGATTTCTCCCTCTAAAAGGGAACCCGGAGTTCCCGGCAGGTATCGATTCTGGGGTGTTTGGGGGCTGGAAGGCTAGGGGACTGACATCCATATCACACATGTTAAACAAACTAGACGCCACGGTTAAGACATTTCAGGATCTGCAGAATCAGTTCCATCTACCAAACTCACACCACTTTGCATATCTACAGGCTAGGCACTACGCCAAAGAGCTGATTAAAAAAGAGAGTGTCGTAGATCAAAACTTAGGCATAAACAGATTGCTTCACAAGACCGAACAGGGGGTGACTTCTATATCCCACATATACAAGCTTCATATGAAGGTAACTAATGATTCGACACTAACACACATTAGTGACACTTGGACGAACATACTTGACACTGATATAACAACAGATCTCGCCCAAAAGAGCATATCTCTGTCGAGAAGAGCGTCCCTGTCGGCGATCAGCCGTGAGTCTCACATCAGACTACTACAGACGGCGTATATCTCTCCAAAGGTCTATAAAAAATGGAGACCAGAAACCGAAGGTACATGTCACAAATGCCAATTCCCAAACGCAGACCTGTTACACCTGATTTGGGCCTGCCCGAAAATAACTAGATTCTGGGGTATGATAGCGCACTGGTTGAACACCACACTACATATAAACATAGAGATGTCTCCTAAACTGATAGTGTTCTTGCATTCCTCGGAGCAAGAGTCGAGATCCCATGGACGGCTAGTTAGTGACCTCTTACTACAGGCTAGAAAGCTCATCTTTCACAAGTGGCTTAGCCCAGAGGCCCCCACTCTTACACAACTCAAAGCTACGATACTCAAACAGGTAACCTATGAAATAGCGGATGCTATGCAAGACACACAGGGTAGAACCAGGTCACTGATGAAAAAATGGGGTACATACATCGAGACATTAAAACCATCTTTACAGAGGCAACTCCTATACCCCATAAAGGACACAGAATTTTTGCTCGAGGAATGCCTTAGAGGGAAGTGGAGCAACATTTACCAAGGGAGTGGAGACACAAGTAGAGCCACAAATTAACACACACACTGTCATGATCTGTCCTGGGGAGGTTGAGACTGCGGGAGAAAGGTGACGATAGGTTCTTTACATAAGAACCGCCTAATACCAGTTCTACTAGAGAGCAAATTGTTAGAATTTTGTTATTTACCATTATGTAATCTATAGGTTATGAGAAGGATACACGTTTCCTCAATATGAGGAGTGCTGTTTGGAGGGAGAAAAAGGAGAGAAGGATAGTTAGGGAGGGTTAAGGAAAAAGTGGAAAATGAAGTTGCCAAGATAAACTCAAGAGTCATTATTTGTCTAAATCTCACTGGTAGGATCAGTTTAGGTTCTGGTGAGACTAATAATTCCTTGAGAGTCCAGAGACACTGTTAAATTTAACTGTCTATGTGAAGATATGTATGTAAACCAATGTAAACACTGATTGAAGCAATGTATGTATTCTTGGTAACTTCGACTGAAAAATAAAAGTTTAAAAAAAAAATATATATGATTGTTATCTTGGAAGGTTTTGTTTCTTGTTACCTTTTCTTCTTCGAGGAGAGTTTCGTAACTCTCGGTTTTGCAGTATGATTGTCCTTAGTTTATCTTTCATGCAGATAAGGTGGTCCTACGTACTAGGTTGGGTTTTCTTCCTAAAGTGGTTTCGGTTAGGAATATTAATCAGGAAATTGTTGTTCCTTCTCTCTGTCCCAATCCTTCTTCTCATAAGGAGCGTCTGTTGCACAACTTGGATGTAGTGTATGCTTTAAAATTCTATTTATAGGCGACTAAGGATTTTCGCCAGTCTTCTGCCCATTTTGTTTGTTTCTCTGGAAAGCGTAAGGGTCAGAAGGCTACTGCTACTTCTCTTTCCTTTTGGTTGAGAAGTATGATTCGTTTTGCTTATGAGACTGCTGGACAGAAGCCTCCTGAGAGAGTTACAGCTCATTCCACTAGGGCTGTCTCATCTTCTTGGGCTTTCAAAAATGAAGCTTCTGTGGAACAGATTTGCAAGGTTGCAACTTGGTCTTCTCTGCACACTTTTTCAAAATTATATAAATTTGATACTTTTGCCTCAGCTGAGGCTTCTTTTGGAAGGAAGGTTATTCAAGCGGTGGTGCCTTCTGTTTAGGTCCACCTGTCTTTTTTCTTCCCTAGTCATCTGTGTCCTCTAGCTTGGATATTGGTTCCCATTAGCAATTGATGATGTCGTGGACTCACCATATCTTAGGAAAGAAAACATAATTTATGCTTATATGATAAATTTATTTATTTCCGGATATGGTGAGTCCATGACCCCACCCTTATATTTAAGACAGTTATTTTTGACTAAACCTCAGGCACCTCTACACCTTTGTATTATTCCTTTTTCCATTTCCCTTCGGTCGAATGACTGGGGATTATGGGAAGGGGAGTGGTATTTAACAGCTTTGTTGTGGTGCTCTTAGCAGCCTCCTGCTGGCCAGGATTGATATTCCCACTAGTAATTGATGACGTTGTGGACTCACCATATCCGTAAATAAATAAATTTTTCAGGTAAGCATAAATTATGTTTTTTATTTTTTGTAATTTTAGACTTAATTTTTTTTAGTAATGTTAGGTTTTTTTAATGTGTAAGTTTAGTTTTTTTAATGGGTAGTTATTTTAATTTTAGTATAATAGTTTAGTATAATAGTTATGTTAGGTTAATTGTTAGTTTAAATTTCGTTTGTTTTTTAATTTCACAGGTAAGTTTTTATTTATTTTGAGATAGGGATATTGTAATTTTAATATAAAGTTTGGGGGTGATAGGTTTAGGGGTTAATAGTTTAATTTATTAGTGGCGATTTGGGGGGCTGGCGGTTTAGAGGTTAATAGGTTTATTTAGTAGTGGCGATGTGAGGGGCTGGCGGTTTAGGGGTTAATAGGTTTAGTTAGTGGCGGCGGTGTCGGGGAGCGGTGGAATAGGGGTTAATAACTTTATAGTGGCGGGGATGTGGGCGGGCGGCAGATTAGGGGTTAATACCTTATCTATTCCTAAACACTCTCTCTCCCCCCTGCACTTCAGCCAAACAACAGTCTCATTACTGCAAATCTGCTTCTCATCTCATGTCACTCTCCCTCTTGCTCATACTAGCTGCTGGCGACATCTCCCCTAATCCTGGTCCCTCACAACCTCCTAGCCTTTCACATCCTTGTGTGCCTTTCAATAGACTTCATAAACTAAACTCTGGTAACCTTAATCGCATTCCTCTTACATCTAAAAACCCCTCCCCCTTCACTTGTGCACTCTGGAACTCTCGCTCTGTTTGCAACAAGCTCACTTTTATCCATGATCTCTTTATCTCCCACTCTCTTAACCTTCTGGCTCTTACAGAAACCTGGCTCTCTGCTTCAGACACAGCATCCACTGCTGCACTGTCACATGGGGGTCTCCATTTTAGCCACACTCCTAGGTCTGGCAATAGACAAGGAGGTGGTGTCGGCATTCTACTTTCCTCTCGTTGCACCTTCCAACAAATACAGCCCTTCTCTTCACTCACATTTTCTTCATTTGAAGCACACATGATTCGGTTATTCTCTCCCCTCTCTATACGTGTTGCAGTCATATACCGCCCCCCTGGCTCCCCAACTCAATTTTTAGATCACTTTGCTGCCTGGCTTCCTTATTTCCTTTCCTCAGACACCCCTGCCCTCATTCTTGGCGACTTTAACATCCCTCTTGACAATCCCAATGCCTCCTCTGCAATACAACTTCTTCAACTGACTTCCTCTTTCGGCCTGTCACAATGGACCGACTCTCCCACTCACAAAGATGGTCATTCCCTTGATCTGATTTTCACCTATCGATGCACTCTTTCAAATTTAACAAACTCCCCTTTTCCTCTCTCTGACCATCATCTCCTAACTTGCAACATCACTTCCCTACCTACAACTCCCCCTCCCTCTACCTCTCACACCAAACTTCACAGAAGCACTAAGTCACTAGATCTGCATCAGCTCGCTAGCTCTCTCAAACCTCTCCTCTCATCCATCACCTCCTTTTCCTGCCCTGATCAATCTATCTGCCAGTATAATTCCACCCTTACATCGGTCATTGACACTCTGGCCCCTCCAACTTTAGCTCAGAAACCACACTCTCATCCCTAGCCCTGGCATACTCCTCTGACACAATACCTACGCAGATGCTCCCGTACTGCTGAGTGACATTGGAGGAAATCTCGGAGTTCAGCTGACTTTCTTCACTACAAGTTCATCCTGAACTCCTACTATTCTGCCCTTAATCTTTATAAGCAACATTATTTTTCTAATCTCATCTCTACTCTTTCCTCTAACCCTAAATGTCTGTTCTCCATGTTCAACACTCTTCTTCGCCCACCCCCACCTCCTAACACAACCTCTCTCTCAGCTCAAGATTTTACAAGCCACTTCAACAACAAAATTGACTCCATCAGAAGTGAAATCAGCTCTCAACATACTTCCAATCTCCCACCCCCTCAAAAGCTCACGATCACCCAAAACCCAAATATCCAAAAATGCAGCTCTTTTGCCCCTGTTAAGTAAGAGGATGAAGTTTCTGCCCTTATACTGTCCTCCCACCTCACTACCTGTCCCCTCGACCCCATCCCCTCACAGCTACCCCCCTCCCTCTCTTCTACCCTCACCCCCATACTCACACACATCTTCAACCTCTCCCTCAGCACTGGTATATTTCCCTCATCTCTAAAATATGCACTGGTCACACCTATCCTCAAAAAAAATTCCCTTGATCCAACCTCCCCATCCAATTACTGCCCTATTTCCCTACTCCCTCTTGCCTCAAAGCTCCTCGAAAAGCTAGTTTACGCACGTCTATCCCATTTCCTTACACTAAACTCTCTTCTTTACCCACTGCAATCTGGATTTTGTTCCCATCACTCTACAGAGACGGCAATTGTCAAGGTTACCAATGACCTACTTACAGCAAAATCCAAAGGCCACTTCTCTCTGCTTATCCTCCTTGACCTGTCTGCAGCCTTTGACACTGTTGACCACCCTCTTCTGCTCCAAACCCTCCAATCCTTCGGCATCTGTGACACAGCCCTCTCGTGGTTCTCTTCCTATCTGACTAACCGTACATTTAGTGTAGCCTTCTCCGGAGCATCCTCTGCCCCGTTACCACTTTCTGTTGGGGTACCTCAAGGCTCTGTCCTTGGTCCCCTTCTCTTTTCAATCTACACGTCGTCACTAGGTTCCTTAATAAAGTCCCATGGGCTTCAATACCATTTGTATGCCAATGACACCCAAATCTACCTCTCTGCACCAGACCTACCTCCTTCCTTACTAACCCGTGTCACTAACTGTCTTTCTCACATCTCATCTTGGATGTCCTCTCATTACCTTAAGCTAAATCTTTCCAAAACTGAACTCCTTATTTTTCCCCCTTCTTCCAATGTCTCCACCCCCAAAATTTCTATAACTGTTGATAATTCCATCATTACCCCTACCCCGCCCGCCCGATGTCTTGGGGTCACACTTGACTCAGATCTTTCCTTCACTCCTCACATTCAGTCCTTGGCTAAAGCCTGCCGCTTCCACCTTAAAAACATTGCTAAAATTAGACATTTCCTTACACAAGATACAACCAAGATTTTAATCCACTCTCTCATCCTTTCCCGCCTCTACTATTGCAATTCCGTCCTCTCTGGTCTACCTAGCTGCCACATAGCTCCTTTACAATCCATTATGAATGCTTCTGCCAGGCTCACCTTCCTTACTCGCCGCTCTTCATCTGCTGCACCTCTCTGACAATCCCTTCACTGGCTTCCTCTTGCCTCTAGGATTAAACACAAAATCCTCACCCTGACATATAAAGCTCTCAACTGCACTGCTCCCCCCTACATCTCAGAACTTGTCTCTAGATACTCTCCCTCCCGTCCCCTTTGATCAGCTCAGGATCTCCTCCTCTCCTCCTCTCTTGTTACTTCCTCACATTCACGTTTACAGGACTTCTCCAGACTGGCCCCCATCTTGTGGAATTCCCTGCCTCGCTCCATAAGACTCTCCCCTAGTTTTAACAGCTTCAAGCACTCCCTAAAAACTCTACTATTCAGGGATGCATACAACCAACACTAACCTTTCCTATCGCCATTGCTTTCCCCTTGAACCCCTTAGATTGTAAGCCTATGGGCCCAGCTGTTTACAGATCGCTTCATAAGAGCCGACTACAACAGTGAAACTCTCCGCAGGATCCTCTACCCACTTGACCCCTACAAAAGCTATCCTATACACCGACTATGTTTACAGCGCTGCGGAATCTGTTGGCGCTCTACAAATACCTGATAATAATAATAATAATACATTTTAAATAGTGTTTGCGATGTGGGAGGGCCTCATTTTAGGGGTTAATAGGTAGTTTATGGGTGTTAGTGTACTTTGTAACAGTTTAGTTATGAGTTTTGTGAAACATTTTTGTTACACAAAATCCATAACTACTACTCTCAGATGGCAGTATAGATCATGTCGGTATATGCTATAATGCAAGCATTTTAGCCTCACCGCACAACCTGTAATACTGGCGCTATGGAAATCCCATGCAACAACTGCATTTTTTTAGTGCGGAATTGACGTTGTGTTACAGGCTAAAATGCTTGCGGTATAGCTATATTTTTTCACGTTAAACCCATAACGTAAAACCCGTAAGCTAGGCGATAGTCATTTATAGTATCGACTGGGAAGATCACCTTAACAAGGTAGCAGCGGTGTTGAGGTCATTAAGAGAGGCAGGTCTCAGAGCAAACCCTGCTAAATGTGCTATTGGTAAAGCTGAAACCCGGTATTTAGGCTATATATTGGGTAATGGTTGTATTAAACCTATGCAGGACAAGGTTGAGACCTTGGCTAGCTCACCAGTTTGCTTGTTTGTTTAACAACAAAAAGGGTGTTTTTTAACTCTTGAACTGCTGACTGAAAGTAAAGACTTTTGTTTAAAAGTGAAAACTTATTTTGCATCATTCTGTTTGTGCTTTACATTTCCTGACAAGGTCCACTCCATTACAGTGTCACTCTTTAGAATTTTGGAATGTGTGAAAAGTATGTGTATGTGATGTGTGTATTTGCATGTATGTGTATCTGCATGTATGTGCTGTGTGTATGTTGTATGCCTGCATGTATGTGTATATGATGTGTTTATTTTGTGTGTCTGCATGTATTTGCTGTGTGTATGTTGTGTATGTTGTATGACTGCATGTATGTGTATATGATGTGTTTATTTTGTGTGTCTGCATGTATGTGCTGTGTGTATTTTGTATGTCTGCATGTATGTGTATATGATGTTTATTTTGTGTGTCTGCATGCATGTGCTGTGTGTATTTCTCTTGTAAGGTGTATCCAGTCCACGGATCATCCATTACTTGTGGGATATTCTCATTCCCAACAGGAAGTTGCAAGAGGACACCCACAGCAGAGCTGTTATATAGCTCCTCCCCTCACTACCATACCCAGTCATTCTCTTGCAACTCTCAACACGCATGGAGGTAGTAAGAGAGAGTGGTGAAAAATAGTTAGTTTATTTTCTTCAATCAAAAGTTTGTTATTTTTAAATGGTACCGGAGTTGTACTATTTTATCTCAGGCAGAGATAGAAGAAGAATCTGCCTGAGTTTTCTATGATCTTAGCAGGTTGTAACTAAGATCCATTGCTGTTCTCACATATATCTGAGGAGTGAGGTAACTTCACCGGGAGAATGGCGTGCAGTTTACTCTGCTATGAGGTATGTGCAGTTACAATTTTTTCTAGAATTGGAAATGCTAGAAAATGCTGCTGATACCGGATGAATGTAAGTTAAGCCTGAATACAGTGATTTAATAACGACTGGTATCATGCTTACTCTCAGGGGTAATACCCTTATAAAAATGCTATATAAAACGTTTGCTGGCATGTTTAATCGTTTTTTATATATGCTTGGTGATAAAACTTTATTGGGGCCTAATTTTTTTCCACATGGCTGGCTTTATTTTTGCCTAGAAACAGTTTCCTGAGGCTTTCCACTGTTGTAGTATGAGTGGGAGGGGCCTATTTTAGCGCTTTTTTTGCGCAGTTAAAATTACAGACTGAGACATCCAGTTTTCCTCAGAAGTTCCCTGAATGCTACAGGACATCTCTAAAGGGCCTAAAGTCGTTTATTGGGGAAGGTAGGAGCCACAGCAGAGCTGTGGCAGTTGGTTGTGACTGTTAAAAAACGTATATGTCATTTTTTTTATCCGTTTTTTGAACTAAGGGGTTAATCATCCATTTGCAAGTGGGTGCAATGCTCTGTTAGCTAATTACATACACTGTAAAAATTTCGTTTGATTTACTGCCTTTTTTCACTGTTTTTCAAATTTTGACAAAATTTGTTTCTCTTAAAGGCACAGTACCGTTTTTTATATTTGCTTGTTAACTTGATTTAAAGTGTTTTCCAAGCTTGCTAGTCTCATTGCTAGTCTGTACAAACATGTCTGACATAGAGGAAACTCCTTGTTCATTATGTTTAAAAGCCATGGTGGACCCCCCTCTTAGAATGTGTACCAATTGTACTGATTTCACTTTAAGCAATAAAGATCAAATTCTGTCTTTAAAAAATTTATCACCAGAGGAATCTAACGAGGGGGAAGTTATGCCGACTAACTCTCCCCACGTGTCAGATCCTTTGACTCCCGCTCAAGGGACTCACGCTCAAATGGCGCCAAGTACATCTAGGGCACCCATAGCGTTTACTTTACAAGACATGGCGGCAGTCATGGATAATACACTGTCAGCGGTATTAGCCAGACTACCTGAATTTAGAGGTAAGCGAGATAGCTCTGGGGTTAGACGAAATGCAGAGCATACTGACGCTTTAAGAACCATGTCTGATACTGCCTCACAATATGCTGAAGCTGAGGAAGGAGAACTTCAGTCTGTGGGTGATGTTTCTGACTCAGGAAAGATACCTGATTCTGATATTTCTACATTTAAATTTAAGCTTGAACACCTCCACGTATTGCTCAAGGAGGTTTTAGCTGCTCTGAATGACTGTGACACAATTGCAGTGCCAGAGAAATTGTGTAGACTGGATAAATACTTTGCAGTGCCGGTGTGTACTGATGTTTTTCCAATACCTAAAAGGTTTACAGAAATTATTACTAAGGAATGGGATAGACCAGGTGTGCCGTTCTCTCCCCCTCCTATTTTTAGAAAAATGTTTCCTATAGACGCCACCACACGGGACTTATGGCAGACAGTCCCTAAGGTGGAGGGAGCAGTTTCTACTCTAGCAAAGCGTACTACTATCCCTGTCGAGGACAGTTGTGCTTTTTCAGATCCAATGGATAAAAAATTAGAAGGTTACCTTAAGAAAATGTTTATTCAACAAGGTTTTATCCTACAGCCCCTTGCATGCATTGCTCCTGTCACTGCTGCTGCGGCGTTCTGGTTTGAGTCTCTGGAAGAGGCTTTACAGGTAGCGACTCCATTGGATGACATACTTGGCAAACTTAGAGCACTTAAGCTAGCCAATTCTTTTGTTTCTGATGCCATTGTTCATTTGACTAAACTAACGTCTAAGAATTCTGGTTTTGCTATACAGGCGCGCAGGGCGCTATGGCTTAAATCATGGTCAGCTGACGTGACTTCAAAATCTAAGCTGTTTAACATTCCCTTCAAGGGGCAGACCCTGGTTTGAAGGAGATTATTGCTGATATCACTGGAGGAAAAGGTCATGCCCTTCCTCAGGACAGGTCCAAATCCAGGGCCAAACAGTCTAATTTTCGTGCCTTTCGAAACTTCAAGGCAGGTGCGGCATCAACTTCCTCTAATGCGAAACAAGAGGGAACTGTTGCTCAGTCCAAGACAGTCTGGAGGCCAAACCAGACCTGGAACAAAGGTAAGCAGGCCAAAAAACCTGCTGCTGCCTCTAAGACAGCATGAAGGAATGGCCCCCTATCCGGTAACGGATCTAGTAGGGGGCAGACTTTCACTCTTCGCCCAGGCGTCGGCAAGAGATGTTCAGGATCCCTGGGCGTTGGAAATTATATCCCAGGGATATCTTCTGGACTTCAAAGCTTCTCCCCCAAAAGGGAGATTTCACCTTTCACAATTATCTGCAAACCAGATAAAGAGAGAGGCATTCTTACACTGTGTACGAGACCTCCTAGTTATGGGAGTGATCCATCCAGTTCCAAAGGAGGAACAAGGACAGGGTTTTTTCTCAAATCTGTTTGTGGTTCCCAAAAAAGAGGGAACCTTCAGACCAATTTTGGATCTAAAGATCTTAAACAAATTCCTCAGAGTTCCATCTTTCAAAATGGAAACTAATCGTACCATCCTACCTATGATCCAGGAGGGTCAATATATGACTACAGTGGATCTAAAGGATGCTTATCTTCACATTCCGATACACAAAGATCATCATCGGTTTCTCAGGTTTGCCTTTCTGGACAGGCATTACCAGTTTGTAGCTCTTCCCTTTGGATTAGCTACAGCCCCAAGAATCTTCACGAAGGTTCTAGGGTTGCTTCTGGCGGTCCTAAGGCCGCGGGGCATATCAGTGGCCCCTTATTTAGATGACATCCTGATACAGGCGTCAAACTTCCAAATTGCCAAGTCTCATACGGACATAGTACTGGCATTTCTGAGGTTGCATGGGTGGAAAGTGAACGAGGAAAAGAGTTCTCTATCCCCACTCACAAGAGTTTCCTTCCTAGGGACTCTGATAGATTCTATAGAAATGAAAATTTACCTGACGGAGTCCAGGTTATCAAAGCTTCTAAATTCCTGCCGTATTCTTCATTCCATTCCGCGCCCTTCGGTAGCAGCAATGGACATAGTGCCGTTTGCACGCTTACATCTCAGACCGCTGCAACTATGCATGCTCAGTCAGTGGAACGGGGATTACACAGATTTGTCCCCTCTACTAAATCTGGATCAAGAGACCAGGGATTCTCTTCTCTGGTGGCTATCTCGGGTCCATCTGTCCAAAGGTATGACCTTTCGCAGGCCAAATTGGACAATTGTGACGACAGACGCCAGCCTTCTAGGTTGGGGTGCAGTCTGGAACTCCCTGAAGGCTCAGGGATCATGGACTCAGGAGGAGTCACTCCTTCCAATAAATATTCTGGAACTGAGAGCGATATTCAATGCTCTTCAGGCTTGGCCTCAGTTAGCAACTCTGAGGTACATCAGATTTCTGTCGGACAACATCACGATTGTGGCTTACATCAACCATCAAGGGGGAACAAGAAGTTCCCTAGCGATTTTAGAAGTCTCAAAGATAATTCGCTGGGCAGAGATTCACTCTTGCCACCTATCAGCTATCCATATCCCAGGTGTAGAGAACTGGGAGGCGGATTTTCTAAGTCGTCAGACTTTTCATCCGGAGGAGTGGGAACTCCATCCGGAGGTGTTTGCACAAGTGATTCATCGTTGGGGCAAACCAGAACTGGATCTCATGGCGTCTCAACAGAACGCCAAGCTTCCTTGTTACGGATCCAGGTCCAGGGACCCCAAGGCGACGCTGATAGATGCTCTTGCAGCGCCCTGGTCTTTCAACCTGGCTTATGTGTTTCCACCGTTTCCTCTGCTCCCTCGACTGATTGCCAAGATCAAGCAGGAGAGAACATCAGTGATTTTAATAGCGCCTGCGTGGCCACGCAGGACCTGGTATGCAGATCTAGTGGACATGTCATCCTTTCCACCATGGACTCTGCCTCTGAGACAGGACCTTCTACTTCAGGGTGCTTTCCACCATCCAAATCTAATTTCTCTGAGACTGACTGCATGGAGATTGAACGCTTGATTTTATCAAAGCGTGGCTTCTCCGAGTCAGTCATTGATACCTTAATACAGGCACGAAAGCCTGTCACCAGGAAAATTTATCATAAAATATGGCGTAAATATCTTTATTGGTGTGAATCCAAGGGTTACTCATGGAGTAAAGTCAGGATTCCCAGGATATTATCCTTTCTCCAAGAAGGTTTGGAAAAAGGATTGTAAGCTAGTTCCTTAAAGGGACAGATTTCTGCTATGTCTATTCTTTTGCACAAGCGTCTGGCAGATGTTCCAGACGTTCAGCCATTTTGTCATGCTTTAGTTAGAATCAAGCCTGTGTTTAAACCTGTCGCTCCGCCATGGAGCTTAAATTTGGTTCTTAAGGTTCTTCAAGGAGTTCCATTTGAACCTCTTCATTCCATAGATATCAAACTTTTATCTTGGAAAGTTCTTTTTTGGTAGCTATTTCCTCGGCTCGCAGAGTCTCTGAGTTATCTGCCTTACAATGTGATTCTCCTTATCTGATTTTCCATAAGGATAAGGTAGTCCTGCGTACCAAACCTGGGTTTTTACCTAAGGTGGTATCTTACAAGAATATCAATCAAGAGATTGTTGTTCCATCCTTGTGTCCTAATCCATCTTCAAAGAAGGAACGTCTATTACATAATCTGGACGTGGTTCGTACTTTAAAGTTTTACTTACAAGCTACTAAAGATTTTCGACAAACATCTGCTTTGTTTGTTGTTTACTCTGGACAGAGGAGAGGTCAAAAGGCTTCGGCAACCTCTCTTTCTTTTTGGCTAAGAAGTATAATCCGCTTAGCCTATGAGACTGCTGGACAGCAGCCTCCTGAAAGGATTACAGCTCATTCCACTAGAGCTGTGGCTTCCACTTGGGCCTTTAAAAATGAGGCGTCTGTTGAACAGATTTGCAAGGCGGCGACTTGGTCTTCGCTTCATACTTTTTCAAAATTCTACAAATTTGATACTTTTTGCTTCTTCGGAAGCTATTTTTGGGAGAAAGGTTTTACAGGCAGTGGTACCTTCCATTTAAGTACCTGCCTTGTCCCTCCCTTCATCCGTGTACTTTAGCTTAGGTATTGGTATCCCACAAGTAATGGATGATCCGTGGACTGGATACACCTTACAAGAGAAAACACAATTTATGCTTACCTGATAAATTTATTTCTCTTGTGGTGTATCCAGTCCACGGCCCGCCCTGTCATTTTAAGGCAGGTCATTTTTAAATTTAAACTACAGTCACCACTGCACCCTATGGTTTCTCCTTTCTCTGCTTGTTTTCGGTCGAATGACTGGATATGGTAGTGAGGGGAGGAGCTATATAACAGCTCTACTGTGGGTATCCTCTTGCAACTTCCTGTTGGGAATGAGAATATCCCACAAGTAATGGATGATCCGTGGACTGGATACACCACAAGAGAAATAAATTTATCAGGTAAGCATAAATTGTGTTTTTGTATGTCTGCATGTATGTGCTGTGCGTATTTTGTATGTCTGCATGTATGTGCTGTATGTATTTTGTATGTCTGCATGTATTTGCTGTGTGTATGTTGTATGTCTGTATGTATGTGTATATGATGTGTTTATTTTGTGTGTCTGCATGTATGTACTGTGTGTATGTTGTGTGTCTGCATGTATGTGCTGTGTGTATGTTGTATGTCTGCATGTATGTGTATATGATGTGTTTATTGTGTGTGCCTGCATGTATGTGCTGTGTGTATGTTATATGTCTGCATGTATGTGTATATGATGTGTTTATTTTGTGTGTCTGCATGTATGTGCTGTGTGTATGTCTGCATGTATGTGTATATGATGTGTTTATCTTGTGTGTCTGCATGTATTTGCTGTGTGTATGTTGTGTGCTGTGTGTATGTTGTATGTCTGCATGTATGTGTATATGATGTGTTTATTTTGTGTGTCTGCATGTATGTGCTGTGTGTATATTGTATGTCTGCATGTATGTGCTGTGTGTATGTTTTATGTCTGCATGTATGTGTATATGATGTGTTTATTTTGTGTGTCTGCATGTATGTGCTGTGTGTATGTTGTATGTCTGCATGTATGTGTATATGATGTGTTTATTTTGTGTGTCTGCATGTATGTGATGTGTGTATGTTGTATGTCTGCATGTATGTGTATATGCTGTGTGTATGTTGTCTGCATGTATGTGCTGTGTGTATGTTGTATGTCTGCATGTATGTGTATATGATGTGTTTATTTTGTGTGTCTGCATGTATGTGCTGTGTGTATGTTGTATGTCTGCATGTATGTGTATATGATTTGTTTATTTTGTGTGTCTGCATGTATGTGATGTGTGTATGTTGTATGTCTGCATGTATGTGTATATGCTGTGTGTATGTTGTGTGCATGTATGTGCTGTGTGTATGTTGTATATATGTGTATGTGGTATTCACAGAATATACGCATATGTATTTGTGATTGGCTGATGGCTGTCACATGATACAGGGGGGAGTGGAAATAGATATAACTTTGAAATTTGTTATAAAAAAAAAATCTACTACTCATTTTAAGTTCAGACTAAGTGCTATTGCATTGTATTTTTATCATTCATTTGTTGATTATGCAAATCTACTGTATTTACTGGTCCTTTAAGCTATTAAAATAGGAGAGCAGATTTTAAATGAGCTGCAGGAACAGGATAAAAAGCAATAACATAGGAGTAGTAACCATTCTAGGGTAGTTGTGCACTCAATTTAAGATTTAGGATTCTTTGTATTTTTTGCATTCTGGTAAAATAACGTGTTGCTACAATAAACATTTTGGTGTCACAATTTTACTTCCTGTTGCCTTCAGCTGTGTTTAAAATCAACCCTTGTGGTTTCGCAGGAGGTTAAAACCACTCAGCATTTAAGAAAACATTCTCAAAGCTGTAAGTTACATTTACAGTTCCTTTCCAACCAGAGCTATAAAGAAGATATTCACAACGTTCAGCAAACAACAAGCATTGCGTGAATACGACCATAAGATAGAGAACACTGAAAAACAGGTTTATAAAGTTAAGATTTGTATCTATTTAGGGTTGCCATATTACCGCTTTAATTGAAAACACTTATGAAAAATGCAAATGTCAGGGGCTGTTTAAAGAAATGTTTGAATAATGTTCCATTATAAGAACCCTGACATATGTATTTTTCATGTGTTCCCCTTAAAGGGACATGAAACCCATCATTTTTCTTTCATGATTCAGATAGAGAATATGGTTTTAAACAACTTTCCAATTTACTTCTATTATTTAATTTGCTTCATTCTTTAGATATCCATTGTTGAAGAAATAGCAATGCACATGGGTGAGCCAATAACATGAGGTTTCTATGTGCAGCCACCAATCAACAGCTACTGAGCCTATCTAGATTTGCATTTCAACAGAGGCTATCAAGAGAATGAAGCAAATTAGACTAAAGTAAATTGGAAAGCTGTTTAAAATCGCATGCTCTTTTTAATCATGAACGGAAAAATGTAGGGTTCATGTCCCTTTAAAGCGGCAAAATGGCAACCCTAAATGTTACCTAATAATGACAATTTGGTTTGTTCGTATTGGTTATTATTGAAAGGTCATTTTCGCATAAGCGACGCCTGCTCCACATATTCAAGAAGCAAAAACTGCTTCTTTTTTCCTCTCCACCACTTCTAAATCAATCACCCTGACACTCCCTCATTGCATTTTTCTTTAAAACCACAAACGTTGAACCCCAGACTTTTGTGGTGAGAGATGTATGTATTTTGTTATGCCAGGAAGTGAGGGAAAGGTATCGATTTATTAATGTTTTAACATGTATATTAAAAACAAACCTTTTTTTTCCTTTCCTGAATAAATCAGCTAATTTTTCTTATTAAGCTTGTAAAGGTTTGTTTTCATTTTCTAAAACTTGCCCTTATCAAACAGTTAGCATCCGTGCAGCAGAATCACTTGTGTAATTTGAAATGTTTAAAGGGGCGTAGTAGAGTAAAAATGATGTGCTGTATTTTGATAGAGCATACAATTTTTGCACTACTCACCATTAAACTCTTATGCTTTTAATAATTTTTCAGTTCGTAGAGAAATCTGCTGTTCCCAAGAAAGAAACAGTTTGGGCTAGATTACAAGTGGAGCACTAAATTATCGTGCTCCCGCAAATGGTCAAATTTGCCCGTTTGCAGGCGCACAATAATTAACCAGCCTTTACAAGTGGCTGGTTATTGCTACCCCAAGCTCGCAGTAGCAATTATCAATCCGAAAATTAAGCAGAGATCAAGTCTCTGGTTAATTTTCTAAAAGTGCCCCAAATTGTCTCAAAATAGAGGGCAGCATAGTTTTTTTTTATTAAAATCTAGCTTTTTTTTATAAAACAAAACTGCACTAGGCAGTTTTGTGGCTTTAAAGTTGGTGGGAGTGGGGTGTTAGAAAAAAAAAAACGGCACTGAAATGAGCCTTTAAATTGCGGTTCATGGGAACTGTGTGTTCCCGTAGACCGCAATGTAAATATATATATATATATATATATATATATGATTATCTACATGTATATATTTTATGTATTAATATGTGTATATACACATATTAACACATAAATATATATGTATATCAGCATACACATATATATTTAATATTACTGCTATTACTGTGCTACTTACACCCTTCTGACTGCATCAAAACAAGGCTCCCATAGGCACAAGCCCAGGTACCTCGTCAAGGTCCCTTCCAAAACCTGGGTCCCTAAAACAGCCACATAATGCAAGCTCTTAATCCAACAAACTGAAATGGGTACACATCCCATGACCCTGCAACATGCTCAGCCCTGGGTGCTCACTGGCACATGAGCCTGTGCACCCTTCACTTGTTCCCAGTCTGTTGGCTTGAGAGCTTGTGGCTGTTTTAGGGACCTAGGTTTTGGAAGGGACCTTGACGATGTTCCTGGGCTTGTCCCATTTGGCCAAATGCGGTAACTAACCCTTCCATTTTTGCTTTTAATCTTAGCTTAAAAGCTTGTAAGTGAGTGCTGGACTTTCTTTATGTGTTATATTAATTTGTTTTGCAATTTTCCCTATGGGCCTTTCACCCAGGCCTGCCTGGGGCTAACTGCTTGTGACTCTGGGAACAGCACAACTGCCTGTGAGTGCCAGTGAGCACCCAGGGCTGAACATGTTGCAGGGTAATGGGATGTGTACCCAGTCCAGACTGAGAGTGCAGTCCCCTTCCATGTTTTGTCTATGTCTAGGGTGATTACAAAAGACACCCTTCACTTGTTCCCAGTTTGTTGGATTGAGAGCTTGCATTGTGTGGCTGTTTTAGGGACCCAGGTTTTGGAAGGGACCTTGTAGTTTGTAAGTGAGTGCTGGACTTTCTCTGTGTGTTTTTAATATATATATATATATATATATATATATATATATATATATAGGTAGCCCTCAGTTTACGCCGGGGTTAGGTTCCAGAAGGAATGGTTGTAAATCGAAACCGTTGTAAATTGAAACCCAGTTTATAATGTAAGTCAATGGGAAGTGAGGGAGTTAGGTTCCAGGCCCCTCTCAAAATTGTCATAAGTAACACCTAATACATTATTTTTAAAGCTTTGAAATGAAGACTTTAAATGCTAAACAGCATTATAAACCTAATAAAATAATCAAACAACACAGAATATATAATTAAACTAAGTTAAATGAACAAAACATTTGCTAAACAGCATCATAAACCTAATAAAATAATCACACAACACAGACTTCACTTGCATTTTTCTGCAAACAGTTCTTTCTATGCATTCCAATCTGGACTGATTTATAGACAGGAAGATCTTGTTCCTTTGAAATCTGCTCGATAGCTCAGGTCTGGTTAAACTGATTAATTTCAGCTTTCTTGGCTTTGCTGCAACACAAGCGGACAGCTCCACCTACTGGCTATTTTAATAAATGCACTGTTTCTCAATGCTTTTCAATAGACTGGAAAAAAAGGTTGTTATTCTGAAACGGTGTAAATTGAACCGTTGTAAAACGAGGGCCACCTGTGTATATATATATATATATATATACATATATATATATATATATATATATATATATATATTGTGTATATATATATATATTTATGAATAAATAGAAAATATTTTGCTATGTGAAGAATATTTGAATGTAACATATTAATTTTTCATGTAGTTTAAGCAAACATGGTTAAACGCAATCGGAGTTGCGTGACTTCCCAGTTTTCCCGCTCCATTGAAGTCTATGGAGGAATACGTTAATGCAGTTGCAATAGTCTAACTGCGGCTTTTTGCGCTTGTCTGGTTAGCGCACAGTACATTTTTTTTACTTTCAACTTAAAATACGTGTGTAAAAAGCTTACTTCTAGCGGAGTTAGTATGCAAGCTGAAGTGATAAATATCGCTCCACCTCATAATCTAGCCCTTGGTAGGTTGTGCATGGAATGGGCTGTCTTGAAAGCTATTGTTTTGCAGTTTAGACGCACAAAAATATTCTTGTTATTCCATTTTTACCGCTTTCCATTTTTTTATTACTATCATTTGTGTGCATAAAGCTTCTAGATGCTCCTTATTGCTCTAAGCATGGCATATAGACATAAAAATAATACCATATTTCTTGCAACCTAAGGGGTTAAGACATAATGAATGTAAGGTTTACCACTAATTCTATTTCAGTATGTTAGCTTACATGCTTTGGTGCTTTTCATGATATATTTATTGTGACCCAGAAGATGCGTAGAGTTAAATATCTGCGTATAGTTAAAGATTTGAGTTCAGTTCCTTTAAGAGTAAGCAATGAAATTAGGAAGGACAGCAATATTAACATATATGAAGCTTTTCTTACTTCATAAATCCGAAGATGCAGAACTTTAACAAAAGTGTTTTTTGTTTGTTTTCAGAATAGTAATTGGATAATTATTTTTTATCAAAAGGTATAAAACATTTATCCAATTACTATTCTGAAAAAAAAAACCAAAAACATTTTTGTTTAAGTTCTGCATCTTCGGATTTATGAAGTAAAGAAAAACTTCATATATGTTAATATTGCTGTCCTTCCTGATTTCATTGCTTACTCTTAAAGGAACTGAACTCAAATTTTAAATCAATCTGCTTCAAAGAATATAATTTAAAAATAATGACTTTCTAGTTATCACTGACAATATCTGACTAATATATATAATAATTTGAAGTTACAGCAACTATACTGTCTATGTACAATTTTGGTTATTTCTGAACTGAATTAAATTTGTAGTAAAGTAATATGCATGATTTTAACACAATGCACCCAACTGGACGATTGTCTTACATCTGTTAACTTCTTAGCTGCCATATGTGTCAGCAATTGATCACATTACCTTTTCCTGAGCTCGGCTGAATTTCTTCTGGACATTTTTGGCAAATATCCCAGCACCCCCTCCTTGCCTGGCCTCTGCCATTACTGTTTTTATGCACAGTGTTGTTTTTAAATGTTTGTTTTAGGGTGTTTTTTTTTTACTCATAGAGAAAGAGAGAAGTGTTGGCTCCTCCCAAAATAAAACTTCCTGATTAGTTAGTGGCTTTTTTTTTTCTTTGAAAAATGTACCACTTCAGATTTTACCAACAAACAAACAGAGAGACTAACCAGACACCAAAACCAGTGGTTAAAATGAAATATAGTTCAATATTTTTGGTTGTGTTATACTTAAAATAATACTGGTGGAGACAATTGATCTAGTTTTATAGCTTTAAGCATATATGATGAAGAAGATATTTTATAAAAAGTATTTTTATACTGTCATCATACCTGCCCTTTAAACCTTAGACTGTTTTTTTTTTTTAAAGGAATATTAAACATTTAATTCCCCACAAAAACTTGCAATGCACTTTCATTATTTGTTTACCCACATTATCCTCTTATTCTGAAAACTGTAATTTTTCATCAGCCTCAGTTTGACTTTACTTCATTTGTCACAATTATGGATTGATATGTACACCAGCTCATTGATATAGGTTCCTAACTGACATAAAAAAAGAGTTGAGGTATACATACACAAGACTTTTTAAAGGGGTCTGTGCATGTATTGCAAAACAAAGTAAACTTTGCTAACAAGATGTCATTTAAAGATTTATTTCTTCTGTTAAGTGTGATCAGTCCACGGGTCATCATTACTTCTGGGATATTAACTGCTCCCCTACAGGAAGTGCAAGAGGATTCACCCAGCAGAGTTGCTATATAGCTCCTCCCCTCTACGTCACCTCCAGTCATTCTCTTGCACCCAACGACTAGATAGGATGTGTGAGAGGACTATGGTGATATATTTAGTTTTTATATCTTCAATCAAAAGTTTGTTATTTTATAATAGCACCGGAGTGTGTTATTCCTTCTCTGGTAGAATTTGAAGAAGAATCTACCTGAGTTTTTTCTATGATTTTAGCCGGAGTAGTTAAGATCATATTGCTGTTTCTCGGCCATCTGAGGAGAGGTAAACTTCAGATCAGGGGGCAGCAGGCAGATTAATCTGCAAAGAGGTATGTAGCAGTTTATTATTTTCTGACATGGAATTGATGAGAAAATCCTGCCATACCGTTATAATGTAAACTCAGCCTTGAATGCAGTAGATGTAGCTGATATCAGGCTGTCATGTATGTATATTTTACACTTCAGTTTTCTGGGGAATGGTACTTCTCTGGTTTTTAGACTGTATACATAGACTTAACCTAATTTGCAGGGACTTGCAATAGGTTTTAAATGACAATTAATTACTGAGGTAAAACGTTTTTTTGCTGGCATGTAAAAACGTTTTTTTCTCTGAGGTTGTGGCAAACCTAGCCACTTCTGGACTATAACATAAGAAAGGTTGTCTATAGGCTGTATATTGTGCTATGTAGATGTGACAGACCCTTCTGTCAGCACTGAAAGAGTTAACTGTGTTCAGCTATTGTGCACTGTCATTAATGTTATTGATACACAGTCCATTGTTTAATCAACCTCAGAGAGCAGACCCTAGATGATAAGGAAAGACAAGTGTGTGTCTGTGTTTAAATTGTTATCAGCTTGAGCAAGGTATTCTATTGTATCATGTAAAAGGGCGTGTTCCCTCCATTCAATGTACAACATTCTTTCAACCCCCCTTCTGGGGGGGTCAGACCTGCATAAATACTGGGCATATGAGCCTTAATAAAAGTCATTCTGTTTAAAACCTGAAAACTG
The DNA here is from genome assembly GCF_027579735.1 of Bombina bombina. Taxonomy (NCBI): domain Eukaryota; kingdom Metazoa; phylum Chordata; class Amphibia; order Anura; family Bombinatoridae; genus Bombina; species Bombina bombina. Next base: position 1,029,167,911 of record NC_069501.1, read on the forward strand.
GCTGGGTTGTGAATTGCTGATTCCCTATGCAGGACATTGTTCCCTGGTGTTAACCCTTGGTATCCGGTTGGTACCGTTACAATTGGTGGCAAGCGACGGAATGAACCTTATCGCCCAGAAGAGCAACTACACAAGCCAGTAACCTCAGGAAGAGGGGGATTACTACAATACTGACTAAGATGGAAGGAGTACCAGGGACCGAAGTGAATGGAGATGGATTATTCTAAGCTAAAGAGACAAACGTAAAAGGAACTGCTAGAAGCCAGGGGAAAGATAGGCAGCAGCAAACCCAAGGCTATATTAATTGCTGAGCTGATGGAGGGAGACAGAGCTCGCAGCGCTACGCCTCCAGCAGCCATGGAGGAGACCCTATACCAGAGGGAAATGAGGACCAGGCTGGAATTTTTACCCCAACCTGTACCACGGGATATGCTATCCGTGGTAATGGCAGATGTGCAGGAGTACGTGATGGCACACAGTCCGCGGAATGCATCCTCCTGAGCAGAATCCATTTTGGACGCACTCAGCAACCCAGTAAGACCCAAAATCCCATACCATGCATTTAAAATGTTTTGTGAGGAGAAGGATGAGATTGATGGGTATTTACAGGATTTTGAGAGACTGTGCGAGTTACATGATTTGAAGCAGTCCGTATGGGTGCCGGTGCTAGCAGGCAAGCTAGCCGGTAGGGCAGCGGAAGCGTATCGCGCTGTACCCAGGGAGGACAGCAAGGATTACGCTAAAGTGAAGAGAGCGATCTTGGAAAGATATGCCATTACCTCAGAGGCATACCGGCGCAAGTTTAGAGGCCTGCGCAAGCCAGAAAGAGATTCCCATGCAGAGTGGGCCCACAAGCTGGATCAAGCATCTCAGGGGTGGATACAGGCCAGCCAAGCTACCACCATGGAAGAATTGCGACAACTGATGCTGTTGGAGCAATTCTTTAACGGCTTGTCCCCAGAAGCCCAAGAATGGGTGAGAGATCGAAAACCCCTCACCTTAACCGAAGCAGCCAGATTAGCAGACCAGCATTTTGATGCCAGGAGGCACCATGGACTACAGCCTAACAACGGACGGGCTAATATACAATGCCACACCTGCAAGCAGTGGGGACATATGGCACGTGAGTGCACCCAAAATCGGAGCAGACAAGCTTGGAACCAGGTCAGACAGAACCTGGCCCCAAGGGCGGCTGCTCACCATTACCAAACGGAGCCAGCCGCTCATGAGGTGTTGAGCACCCAAGCCGAGGAACCCCTGGGAATTCTGCATGAGGTGATGTCGGTCCAGGGACTTCGGGATTCGGGAGCTACTTTAACCCTGATAGCTCCCCATTTGGTGCCGGATACAGCACCCACTGGCGGATCCGTGGCAGTACGAGGGGCAGGGGGAGCAGTATACCGATTGCCCACTGCTAGAGTGGAGTACAGACCCCCAGTCACCCCAGCAGCTGCCAGTTACCAAACCCCGGCGCACCGCTATACCACACGGCCTCCGGCCACGAACTACCCTCAGAGAGCCCGGTTCAATTCGCGGGGCTACTCACAACCTATTCGGTGCTTTGGATGTAAGCAACTAGGGCACAAAAGACCAGAGTGTCCCCTAAACGCAGCGAATCAAGCACAGTCCTGGAGAAGACCCGCTGGCGGAATCCCACATAATCCTCAGCCTGTGGCCCGCTACGTAGAGGCGCCAGAATGCTGGGGCAGCCTACATGAAGCAGACCCCGTGCAAGCTGCCCACCGGAATAACCGGCAACGGGTTAAAGTGAATGGGAAGGAGGTCAGTTGTCTACGGGATACTGGTGCTACCATGACCTTGCTTCAAGAGAACTTGGTGCCTGAGAAACAGCACACTGGAGACACTGTGGCTGTGAGGGTAGCAGGGGGCACTGTGTTCCGCCTACCTGTTGCCAGGGTACATTTGGATTGGGGAGTGGGCGCTAGACTTGTGAATGTGGGGGTCAAGAAGGACTTACCTGCTGATGTTCTCCTTGGAAATGACTTGGCCCCCCTTGTTTCTGCCTATGCTCCCATGGATCCCGCTGATGTTAACCCTGTGACTACCCAAGCCCAGTCCCTCCGGGAAGAGACGCTTCCATGTTTGGGGTGGGGGCAGTACTGAGCCAAGTTGGAGCAGATGGCGGAGAACCCCCGTAGCCTACTTGAGCCGAAAGTTGTTGCCCCGGACATCCCCAAGCCGATCCGTTGGGATCAGACTGTGTATGCCGGCTTGGTTCTGGGGGAGCATTGTGGCAAACCTAGCCACTTCTGGACTATAACATAAGAAAGGTTGTCTATAGGCTGTATATTGTGCTATGTAGATGTGACAGACCCTTCTGTCAGCACTGAAAGAGTTAACTGTGTTCAGCTATTGTGCACTGTCATTAATGTTATTGATACACAGTCCATTGTTTAATCAACCTCAGAGAGCAGACCCTAGATGATAAGGAAAGACAAGTGTGTGTCTGTGTTTAAATTGTTATCAGCTTGAGCAAGGTATTCTATTGTATCATGTAAAAGGGCGTGTTCCCTCCATTCAATGTACAACATTCTTTCAACCCCCCTTCTGGGGGGGTCAGACCTGCATAAATACTGGGCATATGAGCCTTAATAAAAGTCATTCTGTTTAAAACCTGAAAACTGGCTGGGTTGTGAATTGCTGATTCCCTATGCAGGACATTGTTCCCTGGTGTTAACCCTTGGTATCCGGTTGGTACCGTTACAGAGGTACTGGGTGAAAAAATGTTTTGGGCACTATTTTTCCACTTGGCAATAGTTTTGATTTAAATTAGAGCAGTTCACTGATCCCTCTCACTGTTATGTGTGTGGGGGAGGGGCCGTTTTTGGCACTTTTACTATGCATCAAAAAAACTCAGTCAGAGGTTCATTTTCTTCCTGCATGATCCGGTTCATCTCTACAGAGTTCAGGGATCTCCAAAGCCTTTTTTGAGGGAAGTAATCATTACAGCAGAGCTGTGCTGATTGTATTGACTGTGATAAAAAAAAAAAAAAAAAAAACGTTTATTTGTGTATTTTTTTCTGCTGCCTGGGTTAGTTATCATTGCTGAGGGGAACAATCCTTTGCTAAAACTGTATATTCTGACAAAGATTGATGCTATAATTTAATTATTTTAACTGTTATCATTTTTTTCTGTGCTTCTTAAAGGCACAGTTCGTTTTCATATTATTTGTAAATTACTTTGAAAAGTATTTCCAAGTTGCTGTTTATTTGCTAGTGTGTTAAACATGTCTGATTCAGAGGAATATCTCTGTGCTATATGTGTTAATGCCAAAGTGGAGCCCAATAGAAATTTATGTACTAAATGTATTGATGCTACTTTAAAAAACAGTCAATCTGTACAAATTGAACATATTTCACCAAACAACGAGGGGAGAGTTATGCCGACTAACTCGCCTCACGTGTCAGTACCTGCATCTCCCGCTCAGGAGGTGCGTGATATTGTAGCGCCGAGTACATCTGGGCGGCCATTACAAATCACATTACAAGATATGGCTACTGTAATGACTGAAGTTTTGGCTAAACTACCAGAACTAAGAGGTAAACGTGATCATTCTGGGGTGAGAACAGAGTGCGCTGATAATGCAAGGGCCATGTCTGATACTGCGTCACAGTTTGCAGAACGTGAAGACCGAGAGCTTCATTCTGTGGGTGACGGTTCTGATCCAAATAAACTGGACTCAGACATTTCAAATTTTAAATTTAAGCTTGAGAACCTCCGTGTGTTACTAGGGGAGGTATTAGCGGCTCTGAATGATTGTAACACAGTTGCAATCCCAGAGAAAATGTGTAGGTTGGATAAATATTTTGCGGTACCGACGAGTACTGACATTTTTCCTATACCTAAGAGACTTACTGACATTGTTACTAAGGAGTGGGATAGACCCGGTGTGCCTTTCTCACCCCCTCCTATATTCAGAAAGATGTTTCCAATAGACGCCGCCACACGGGACTTATGGCAAATGGTCCCTAAGGTGGAGGGAGCAGTTTCTACTTTAGCTAAGCGTACCACTATCCCAGTGGAGGATAGCTGTGCTTTTTCAGATCCAATGGATAAAAAATTAGAGGGTTACCTTAAGAAAATGTTTGTTCAACAAGGGTTTATATTGCAACCTCTTGCATGTATTGCGCCTGTCACGGCTGCAGCAGCATTTTGGTTTGAGTCTCTGGAAGAGACACTTCAATCATCCACACTAGATGACATCACACACAAACTTAAATTCCTTAAGTTAGCTAATTCATTTATTTCAGATGCCGTAGTACATTTAACTAAACTTGCGGCTAAAAATTCAGGATTCGCCATTCAGGCACGCAGAGCTCTGTGGCTGAAATCCTGGTCAGCTGATGTTACGTCTAAATCTAAATTGCTTAATATTCCTTTCAAAGGGCAGACCTTATTCGGGCCCGGCTTGAAAGAGATTATTGCTGACATTACAGGAGGTAAAGGTCATGCCCTGCCTCAGGACAAGGCCAAAGCCAAGGCTAGACAGTCCAATTTTCGTTCCTTTCGTAATTTCAAAGCAGGAGCAGCATCAACTTCCTCTGCACCAAAACAGGAAGGAGCTGTTGCTCGCTACAGACAAGGCTGGAAACCTAACCAGTCCTGGAACAGGGGCAAACAGGCCAGAAAACCTGCTGCTGCCCCTAAGACAGCATGAATTGAGGGCCCCCGATCCGGGACCGGATCTAGTGGGGGGCAGACTTTCCCTCTTCGCCCAGGCTTGGGCAAGAGATGTTCAGGATCCCTGGGCGTTAGAGATCATATCTCAGGGATACCTTCTGGACTTCAAATCCTCTCCCCCAAGAGGGAGATTTCATCTGTCAAGGTTGTCAACAAACCTAACAAAGAAGGAAGCGTTTCTACGCTGCGTACAAGATCTTTTATTAATGGGAGTGATCCATCCAGTTCCGCGGTTGGAACAAGGACAAGGGTTTTACTCAAATCTGTTTGTAGTTCCCAAGAAAGAGGGAACCTTCAGGCCAATCTTGGATTTAAAGATCCTAAACAAATTCCTAAGAGTTCCATCGTTCAAGATGGAAACTATTCGAACAATTTTGCCCATGATCCAAGAGGGTCAGTACATGACCACAGTGGATTTAAAGGATGCTTACCTTCACATACCGATTCACAGAAGTCATTACCGGTATCTAAGGTTTGCCTTTTTAGACAGGCATTACCAGTTTGTAGCTCTTCCATTCGGACTGGCTACGGCTCCAAGAATCTTTACAAAGGTTCTGGGCACTCTTCTGGCGGTACTAAGACCGCGAGGAATTTCAGTAGCTCCGTACTTAGACGACATACTGATACAAGCTTCAAGCTTTCAAACTGCCAAATCTCATACAGAGATAGTACTGGCATTTCTAAGGTCGCATGGATGGAAAGTGAACGAAGAGAAAAGTTCTCTCTTTCCACTCACAAGAGTTCCCTTCCTGGGGACTCTGATAGATTCTGTAGAAATGAAGATTTACCTGACAGAGGACAGGTTAACAAAACTTCAAAATGCATGCCGTGTCCTTCATTCCATTCAACACCCGTCAGTAGCTCAATGCATGGAGGTAATCGGACTAATGGTAGCAGCAATGGACATAGTTCCTTTTGCACGCCTGCATCTCAGACCACTGCAACTGTGCATGCTAAGTCAGTGGAATGGGGATTACTCAGATTTGTCCCCCACTCTAAATCTGAATCAAGAGACCAGAAATTCTCTTCTATGGTGGCTTTATCGGCCACATCTGTCCAGGGGAATGCCATTCAGCAGGCCAGACTGGTCAATTGTAACAACAGACGCCAGCCTACTAGGTTGGGGCGCTGTCTGGAATTCTCTGAAGGCTCAGGGACTATGGAATCAGGAGGAGAGTCTCCTTCCAATAAACATTCTGGAATTGAGAGCAGTCCTCAATGCTCTTCTGGCTTGGCCCCAGTTAACAACTCGGGGGTTCATCAGGTTCCAGTCGGACAACATCACGACTGTAGCTTATATCAACCATCAGGGAGGGACAAGAAGCTCCCTAGCAATGATGGAAGTATCGAAGATAATTCGCTGGGCAGAGTCTCACTCTTGCCACCTGTCTGCAATCCACATCCCGTTAGTGGAGAACTGGGAGGCGGATTTCTTAAGTCGTCAGACTTTTCATCCGGGGGATTGGGAACTTCATCCAGAGGTCTTTGCCCAAATACTTCGACGTTGGGGCAAACCAGAGATAGATCTCATGGCGTCTCGACAGAACGCCAAGCTTCCGCGCTACGGGTCCAGATCCAGGGATCCGGGAGCGGTCCTGATAGATGCCTTGACAGCACCATGGACCTTCAGGATGGCTTATGTGTTTCCACCTTTCCCGATGCTTCCTCGATTGATTGCCAGAATCAAACAGGAGAAAGCATCAGTGATTCTAATAGCGCCTGCATGGCCACGCAGGACTTGGTATGCAGATCTGGTGGACATGTCATTCTGTCCACCTTGGTCGTTACCTCTGAAACAGGACCTTCTGATTCAGGGTCCTTTCAAACATCAAAATCTAACTTCTCTGAAGCTGACTGCTTGGAAATTGAACGCTTGATCTTATCAAAGCGTGGTTTTTCTGAGTCAGTTATTGATACCTTAATACAGGCTAGGAAGCCTGTTACCAGAAAGATTTACCATAAAATATGGCGTAAATACCTATATTGGTGCGAATCCAAAGGTTACTCTTGGAGTAAGGTTAGGATTCCTAGGATATTGTCTTTTCTACAAGAAGGTTTAGAAAAGGGGTTATCCGCTAGTTCCTTAAAGGGACAGATCTCAGCTCTGTCCATTCTGTTACACAAGCGTCTGTCAGAAGTTCCAGACGTTCAGGCTTTTTGTCAGGCTTTGGCCAGGATTAAACCTGTGTTTAAAGCTGTGGCTCCACCATGGAGTTTAAACCTTGTTCTTAACGTTTTACAGGGCGTTCCGTTTGAACCCCTTCATTCCATTGATATAAAGTTGTTATCTTGGAAAGTTCTATTTTTAATGGCTATTTCCTCGGCTCGAAGAGTCTCTGAGTTATCAGCCTTACATTGTGATTCTCCTTATTTGATTTTTCACTCGGATAAGGTAGTTCTGCGTACTAAACCTGGGTTCTTACCTAAGGTAGTCACTAACAGGAATATCAATCAGGAGATTGTTGTTCCATCCTTGTGCCCAAATCCTTCTTCGAGGAAGGAACGTCTTTTGCACAATCTCGATGTAGTTCGTGCCCTTAAATTTTATTTACAGGCAACTAAAGATTTTCGACAAACGTCTTCCCTGTTTGTCGTTTACTCTGGTCAGAGGAGAGGTCAAAAAGCTTCTGCTACCTCTCTCTCTTTTTGGCTTCGTAGCATAATTCGTTTAGCTTATGAGACTGCTGGACAGCAGCCTCCTGAAAGAATTACAGCTCATTCCACTAGAGCTGTGGCTTCCACTTGGGGCTTTAAGAATGAGGCCTCTGTTGAACAGATTTGCAAGGCTGCAACTTGGTCTTCGCTTCATACTTTTTCCAAATTTTACAAATTTGACACTTTTGCTTCCTCGGAGGCTATTTTTGGGAGAAAGGTTCTTCAGGCAGTGGTTCCTTCTGTATAAAGAGCCTGCCTATCCCTCCCGTCATCCGTGTACTTTTGCTTTGGTATTGGTATCCCAGAAGTAATGATGACCCGTGGACTGATCACACTTAACAGAAGAAAACATAATTTATGCTTACCTGATAAATTCCTTTCTTCTGTAGTGTGATCAGTCCACGGCCCGCCCTGTTTTTTAAGGCAGGTAAATATTTTTTAAATTATACTCCAGTCACCACTACACCCTTGGCTTCTCCTTTCTCGTTGGTCCTTGGTCGAATGACTGGAGGTGACGTAGAGGGGAGGAGCTATATAGCAACTCTGCTGGGTGAATCCTCTTGCACTTCCTGTAGGGGAGCAGTTAATATCCCAGAAGTAATGATGACCCGTGGACTGATCACACTACAGAAGAAAGGAATTTATCAGGTAAGCATAAATTATGTTTTTGCATGCAGATCTTCTGTAATGCTGTGATTAATTGCTGGTATATACAATGTAAATATAAAAAAAATGAGTTTTAATGACCCTTTGATCAGTTTCTTTCAGACCTTCGGATCCGGCCAACAAAATAAGCCTTAAAGGGACAGTCAAGTCCAAAAAAAAACTTTCATGATTTAAATAGGGAATGTAATTTTAAACAACTTTCCAATTTACTTTTATCACCAATTTTGCTTTGTTCTCTTGGCATTCTTAGTTGAATGCTAAATCTATTAGGTTTATATGCTAATTTCTTATACCTTTAAGATTGCCTCTAATCTGAATGCATTTTGACCACTAGAGGGCATTAGTTCATGTGTTTCATATAGATAAGATTGAGCTCATGCACGTGAAGTTACCCTGGAGTGAGCACTGATTATCTAAAAAGCAAGTCTGTCAAAAGAACTGAAATAAGGGGGCAGTTTGCAGAAGCATAGATACAAGGTAATCACAGAGGTAAAGAGTATATTTCTATAACAGTGTTGGTTATGCAAAATAGGGGAATGGGTAATAAAGGGATTATCTTTCTTTTTAAACGACAAAAATTCTGGTGTTGACTGTCTCTTTAACCCTTTAACTACTGAGTCATTTTCACCCATATGCTGAGCTGTTTTGCAATTTTTAGATGCTGCTCACATTTAAGCCCTACCTTAAGCCATTTTTCAGTGAGAATCCTACACACAGAATATATATATATATTTTTTTTTTCAGGGGACCCAGCAGACTCAAATGATACCATTATTATATGTATATATGATGACATGCAAAAAATCTGTAACAAAAATATTTTTTTTTTAAATTTGAATAAACAACGTTATAAACCATAGTGTGTATGTTTGTTTTCTCATAAACGCTATAGTAAAAATAAGGGCCTTTCAGTATAGTTATGTTACTTTGATCTGCACATAGGGATTCCCATTACATCTATGTAAATAAATGGACATTTATTCGTGCCAGGTGATCTCAATAACCAAAGTGATCATCTGGCTATTAAAACTTATAGGGGGCTTTATTTTTAGTTGAAATAATTTTTTATTGAGTGCAATACAACATAAGCAAAAGAACAGTCATGATAAAAAACCAAACCACCATCGGCCCACCCGACACCGGGTGTTACCTATCTGTAGTCTCTATTACATCATAAAGGGACCCATACCTCGAGAAGACCCATAGCAATCTGTCTAATTGCAACTTATTTAACAAGTTTTATATTCACTGTTGTATATAAACAAAAGCTCATAGAAATGTGTGGAAAGAAAAAAGGAAAAAAGAAATAAGAACAAAAACAACAATAATAAACCTTATAGATCGCTGCAAACTCAACTCCCATCCTCCTCTCTCATGACATCTCATCCATGTCCTAAGTTAATTGGTGTCTCATATACTGATTAGTCTCCTGGTCCCCCCCTCGTTTTAGAGTTTAGTTAAGTACATTAGTGGTTCCCCCCATCATCCAGTAGAACCAGACTTTGCCAAAAGTATCCATCTTATTTTGTAGATGAGCAGCTGTCTCATACATAGCGTATATGCTGTTAATTTTGTTGACAATCTTTGCCCATTCTGGGACCCCTGTCTTCCAGTGTTTAGCAATAGAAGTTCTAACTATTGTGAAGATTATTCTGAAAAAGGTATTGATGTGAGAATTATATTTTTTGTTTCTGATATTTAGCAAAGCCTGTGGGGCAATCACTTCAATTTGGTCCCCTAACAAATTAGACAGGAGACTCGAGGTCTGTGTCCATATAATTTTAACTTTGGGACAATCCCACCACATATATATGTAGGAACCTTTAGTCTTGCACCCTCTATAGCAGTTGTTGGAGCTTCCTTTAACAGAATGCGCCAACCTCTCTGGAGTCAGGTACCAGCGAAATACCGATTTAAAGCTATTCTCTCTGAGGTCTGCACTCAACAGGCCCCTGCTAGCCTCATATGTTATGTTATTCCATTCCTCTCCTTTAAAATCCATCCTCAAGTCTGTTTCCCATCTATCGACAATGGGTGGCTTACTCTTACTTTTGGATAATTGAATCGCAAGATACATATGTGAGATAGCTTGTTTAGGCCTATTTGTTGCGCTGCTTTGCTTCCCAAGTGTTGTTGTCTGTTTTTCCCTACCTTTAAGAATGTAGGAGCGAATAGCAGATGAGATCTGCAAGTATATAAACCACTGTAGGGGGAATGGGGTGATCTTTTCTTGTAGTTGTATAAATGTGAACATGGATCCCTGATGTAAGAAGTCTGCCACCCTATATAGGCCTTTGTTCTCCCACTTATCTATGTGTATGTGGCAGTCCCCTGGAATTATATATTTTAACGGCCTTACAAGAGTGTATTCTGATACCAATTTATGTGTGTATATTGATTTATTCCACTGCTGGTGCGAGATCAAAAGTGCTTTCGGTTTGTAGCCTCTCGGGGTCTCAAACACCTCTTTCCTCCACAATGTGTCATCTGGGGAGCTCAGTCCCCCCATGGACGCTTCTAGAGTGGGCCAAACAACATCGCTACCCTGTCTCCCTAGCGCAGAAGTCTGGGTTAGTCTGGCAGCCTGATAGTAATCCCATAAATTTGGTAGCCTAGGGGGCTTTATTTTTAAAAGGGGTTCTGGGCTTTATGACAAGGGCACTAATTTTAACCCTTATTCTAGGGGTTAAGGGAGCTGAGATTGAGGGTTTGGATACCAACCACACATCCAGCTCCCTTAAGCCCTGTGGTCCTTCCTGGCACTTTAGGGTTTCTGGGGCTTGGATTCCCTGGGTGCTGCTGGAGCCCTAGACCACCAGGGATGCAGGGACCCAGTATGTTATGAAAATGCCCCCCCCCCCCCCCTGCCAATGACAAACTGTGGTCTACATTCACACTAAATTCATTGTGTAGATGATGACCACATGTTGTTATTCCAATTAAGGGGTTAAATAAAACAAGTGGTGCCAGGCAGCCACCACTGATATCTTCTTCACCTTAATTTAACCCCTTAACGACCAACGACGTATGGGGTACGTCCTGCAAAAAAAATGCAGTTAATGACCAAGGACGTACCCCGTACGTCGTTGGTCTTTGAAAGCAGTGGAAGCGATCCTGATCACTTCCAACTGCTTTCATGTTATAGCAGTGATGCCTCGATATTGAGGCATCCTGCTATAACATTTTTTAGCCGTCCGATGCAGAGAGAGCCACCCTGTGGCCCTCTCTGCATCGGCCATCAATGGCTATGTTCGTTGGTGGGTGGGAGCTGATCCAGGGAGGCGGGTGGGTGGCCATCGGTGGGAAGGGGGGCGGGATCGAGTGCGTGCGCGGGTGCGCGCGCGCGCGCGGGAGTGGGAACCCTACACTATGGAACAAGTAAGGTGGTACTTGGTGGGAGAGAGGGTGGGAAGTTGAACATTATAAATTCTAACGATCTGGGAGGGTGGGAGGTTGGGGGTTGAGGGGGGGCAGCTACACTACAGAAAATAGTAGTTTTAAAATAATAAAATAAAAAATTTGATAGAAAACATTTGATTTCAAACTGGGTACTGGCAGACAGCTGCCAGTACCCAATATGGCGCATAATAAGGCAGAGAGGGGGGTTAGAGAGCTGTTTGGGGGGGATCAGGGAGGTTGGGGGCTAAGGGGGGATCCTACAGAGCAGAATTATTATTATTTTTTTTTTTTTTTTAAATCCCCAAAAAACTCTTATTTTAGTACTGGCAGACTTACTGCCAGTACTTAAGATGGCGGGGACAATTGTGGGGTGGGGGAGGGAAGAGAGCTGTTTGGGAGGGATCAGGGGGTGTGATGTGTCATGTGGGAGGTTGATACCTACACTAAAGCTAAAATTAACCCTACAAGCTCCCTACAAGCTCCCTAATTAACCCCTTCAATGCTGGGCATTATACACGTGTGGTGCGCAACGGCATTTAGCTGCCTTCTAATTACCAAAAAGCAAAGCCAAAGCCATATATGTCTGCTATTTCTGAACAAAGGGGATCCCAGAGAAGCTTTTACATCAATTTATGCCATAATTGCACAAGCTGTTTGTAAATAATTTCAGTGAGAAACCTAAAATTGTGAAAAATGTAACGCTTTTTTTTATTTGTTCGCATTTGGCGGTGAAATGGTGGCATGAAATATACCAAAATGGACCTAGATCAATACTTTGGGTTGTCTACTACATTATACTAAAGCTAAAATTAACCCTACAAGCTCCCTAATTAACCCCTTCAATGCTGGGCATAATACACGTGTGGTGCGCAGTGGCATTTAGCGGGCTTCTAAATACCAAAAAGCAATGCCAAAGCCATATATGTCTGCTATTTCTGATCAAAGGGGATCCCAGAGAAGCATTTACAACCATTTATGCCATAATTGCACAAGTTGTTTGTAAATAATTTCAGTGAGAAACCTAAAGTTTGTGAAACAATTTGTGAAAAAGTGAACAATTTTTTTTATTTGATCGCATTTGGTAGCGAGATGGTTGCATGAAATATACTAAAATGGGCCTAGATCAATACTTTGGGATGTCTTCTAAAAAAAAATATATACATGTCAAGGGATATTCAGGTATTCCTGAAAGATATCAGTGTCCCAATGTAACTAGCGCTAATTTTGAAAAAAAGTGGTTTGGAAATAGCAAAGTGCTACTTGTATTTATTTCCCTATAACTTGCAAAAAAAAACAAAGAACATGTAAACATTGGGTATTTCTAAACTCAGGACAAAATTTAGAAACTATTTAGCATGGGTGTTTTTGGTGGTTGTAGATGTGTAACAGATTTTGGGGTTCAAAGTTAGAAAAAGTGTGTTTTTTTCCATTTTTTCCTAATATTTTATAATTTTTTTATAGTAAATTATAAGATATGATGAAAATAATGGTATCTTTAGAAAGTCCATTTAATGGCGAGAAAAACGGTATATAATATGTGTGGGTACAGTAAATGAGTAAGAGGGAAATTACAGCTAAACACAAACACTGCAGAAATGTAAAAATAGCCTTGGTCCCAAACGGACAGAAAATGGAAAAGTGCTGTGGTCCTTAAGGGGTTAAATAATAAAAAAAAAACGTTTAAATTTTTTTGATAGTGTAATCTAATATCATTTTCTATCAGGCCTGTGTGTTTTGCTGACATACAGAGCCTACTGTGTTTACTTGCTGCCCTCCCTAGTCTATGAGCCACGACCTTTTTTTAAATTCCCCCATAAAAAAAATTAAAATCAGTTTTCTATTGTAATCTAATAGTATTTTCTATCAGGGGTGTGTGTATCTGACTTACAGAGCCTACTGTTTTTAATAGCTGCCCTTCCAAGGCTATCAGCCACGACTCATATCTATGTGCTTAACCTTTTTCTTTAAATTCCCCAAAAAAAGTCTTTAAATCATTATGCTAGTGTAATCTAATTTTATTTTCTATCAGGCCTGTGTCTAACTGTCTATCTGACTTACACAGCATACTGTTGTTAATTGCTGCCCTACGTAGCAGCCAGCCAGTGCGACCACTCATATGTGCATTGCACTTCTTAACATTATTTTAATATTAAAATATAAAATTTTAAATTATGTTGCTAGTGTAATCTAACTTAATTTTCTATCAGGCCTGTGTTTTTGTCACTTACACAGCATACTGTGTTAAATTGCTGCCCTACCTACCAGCCACGACTCATATCTGCCAGCCTGTGTGCCAGGCCCAACTCGCCAATTAGTGCCACCAATCATAGTTGTTGTAACAGTATAGAAAACATTGTGAATCATCACTTTTTTGACTGTGAATCTGCAGTCCAGTAGTGCCATTGAATTGCAGTTCCCTCCTGCCTGCCAGCCTGTGTGTCAGGCCCAACTAGCCAATTAGTGCCACCAATCCTAGTTGTTGTAACAGTATTGTTAATCTTTAAAATTACAAATTGTTAGCTTGTGATTCATCAGTTTGCTCGTGCCATTGAATTGCACTTTCCTCCTGCCTGCCAGCGTGTTTTCCAGGCCCAACTAGCCAATTAGTGGCACCAATCATAATTCTTGTAACAGTATATAAAAAATTTAAAATCATAATTTTTTGGACTGCAAATATTCAGTCTCCTAGTGCCATTGAATTGCAGTTTCCTCCTGCCTGGCAGCCTGTGTGCCAGGCCCAAACTAGCCAATTAGTGCCACCAATCCTAGTTGTTGTAACAGTATTGTTAATCTTTAAAATTCCAAATTGTTAGCTTGTGATTCATCAGTTTGCTTGTGCCATTGAATTGCACTTTCCTCCTGCCTGCCAGCATGTTTTCCAGGCCCAACTAGCCAATTAGTGGTACCAATCATAATTCTTGTAACAGTATATAAAAATTTTTAAATCTTAATTTTTTGGACTGCAAATATTCAGTCTCCTAGTGACATTGAATTGCAGTTTCCTCCTGCCTGCCAGCCTGTAACTAGCCAATTAGTGCCACCAATCCTAGTTGTTGTAACAGTATTGTTAATCTTTAAAATTCCAAATTGTTCGCTTGTGATTCATCAGTTTGCTCGTGCCATCGAATTGCACTTTCCTCCTGCCTGCCAGCGTGTATTCCAGGCCCAACTAGCCAATTAGTGCCACCAATCATAATTCTTGTAACAGTATATAAAAAATTTAAAATCATAATTTTTTGGACTGCAAATATTCAGTCTCCTAGTGCCATTGAATTGCAGTTTCCTCCTGCCTGCCAGCCTGTGTGCCAGGCCCAAACTAGCCAATTAGTGCCACCAATCCTAGTTGTTGTAACAGTATTGTTAATCTTTAAAATTCCAAATTGTTCGCTTGTGATTCATCAGTTTGCTTGTGCCATCGAATTGCACTTTCCTCCTGCCTGCCAGCGTGTATTCCAGGCCCAACTAGCCAATTAGTGCGACCAATCATAATTCTTTTAACAGTATATAAAAAAATTAAAATCATAATTTTTTGGACTGCAAATATTCAGTCTCCGAGTGCCATTGAATTGCAGTTTCCTCCTGCCTGCCAGCCTGTGTGCCAGGCCCAAACTAGCCAATTAGTGCCACCAATCCTAGTTGTTGTAACAGTATTGTTAATATTTAAAATTAAACATTGTTCGATTGTGATTCATCATTTGGCTTGTTGCATTGAATTGCACTTTCCTCCTTCCTGCCAGCCTGTGTGCCAGGCCCAACTAGCCAATTAGTGCCACCAATCATATTTCTTCTAACAGTATATAAAAAAAATTAAATCATAATTTTTTTGACTGGAAATATTCAGTCTCCTAGTGCCATTGAATTGCATTTTCCTCCGGCCTCCCAGCCTGTGTGCCAGGCCCAACTAGCCAATTAGTGCCAGCAATCATATTTCTTTTAACAGTCTTTCAAAAATTGTCAATCATCACTGTTTTGACTGTCAATCTGCAGTCTACTAGTGTCCTTGAATTGCATTTTCCTCCTGCCTGCCAGCCTGTGTGCCAGGCCAACTTGCCAACTAGTTACACCAATCTTATTTGTTGTCACAGTATTCTTAATAATTGTAATAAATTTTTTTTTGATTTTTATTCTGAATCCTCAGTTTGCTTGTGCCATTGAATTGCACTTTCCTCCTGCTTGCCAGCCTGTGTGCCAGTCCGTCTTGCCAACTATTTACACCAATCATAATTGTTGTCACAGTATTGTTACTAATTAAAATTAAAACATTTTTGATTGTTGTTCTGAATCCTCAGTTTTCTTGTGCCATTGAATTGCACTTTTCCTGCCTGCCAGCCTGTGTGCCAGGCCCAACTAGCCAATTAGTGCCAGCAATCATATTTGTTGTCACAGTATTGTTATTAATTAAAATAAAAAAAATTTGATTGTTGTTCTGAATCCTCAGTTTGCTCGTGCCATTGAATTGCACTTTCCTCCTGCCTGCCAGCCTGTGTGCCAGGCCCAACTAGCCAATTAGTGCCAGCAATCATATTTGTTGTCACAGTCTTGTTAATAATTAAAATCAAAAAGTTTTTGCTTGTTGTTCTGAATCCTCAGTTTGCTCGTGCCATTGAATTGCACTTTCCTCCTGCCTGCCAGCCTGTGTGCCAGGCCGACTTTCAAAATGTTTACACCAATCATATTTGTTGTCACAGTATTCTTAATAATTAAAATTTAATTTTTTTTGCACTTTCCTCCTGCCTGCCAGCCTGTGTGCCAGGCCCACCTAGCCAATTATTCCCAGCAATCATATTTATTTTAACAGTATTGCAAAAATTGTCAATCATCACTGTTTTGACTGTCAATATTCAGTCTACTAGTGTCCTTGAATTGCATTTACCTCCTGCCTGCCAGCCTGTGTGCCAGGCCGACTTGCCAACTAGTTACACCAATCTTATTTGTTGTCACAGTATTGTTAATAATGAAAATTAAAAACGTTTGGATTGTTATTCGGAATCCTCAGTTTGCTCGTGCCATTGAATTGCACTTTCCTCCTGCCTGCCAGCCTGTGTGCCAGGCCGTCTTGCCAACTATTTACACCAATCATAATTGTTGTCACAGTATTGTTACTAATTAAAATTAAATTTTCTTTGATTGTTGTTCTTAATCCTCACTTTGCTCGTGCCATTGAATTGCACTTTCCTCCTGCCTGCCAGCCTGTGTGCCAGGCCCAACTAGCCAATTAGTGCCAGCAATCCTATTTGTTGTCACAGTCTTGTTAATAATTAAAACCAAAAAGTTTTTGATTGTTGTTCTGAATCCTCAGTTTGCTCGTGCCATTGAATTGCACTTTCCTCCTGCTTGCCAGCCTGTGTGCCAGTCCGTCTTGCCAACTATTTACACCAATCATAATTGTTGTCACTGTATTGTTACTAATTAAAATTAAAAAAAATTTGATTGTTGTTCTGAATCCTCAGTTTTCTTGTGCCATTGAATTGCACTTTTCTCCTGCCTGCCAGCCTGTGTGCCAGGCCCAACTAGCCAATTAGTGCCAGCAATCATAATTCTTGTAACAGTATATAAAAAAATTTAAATCATAATTTTTTGGACTGCAAATATTCAGTCTTCTAGTGCCATTGAATTGCAGTTTCCTCCTGCCTGCCAGCCTGTGTGCCAGGCCCAAACTAGCCAATTAGTGCCACCAATCCTAGTTGTTGTAACAGCATTGTTAATCTTTAAAATTCCAAATTGTTCGCTTGTGATTCATCAGTTTGCTTGTGCCATCGAATTGCACTTTCCTCCTGCCTGCCAGCGTGTATTCCAGGCCCAACTAGCCAATTAGTGCCACCAATCATAATTCTTTTAACAGTATATAAAAAATTTAAAATCATAATTTTTTGGACTGCAAATATTCA
The DNA here is from genome assembly GCF_027579735.1 of Bombina bombina. Taxonomy (NCBI): domain Eukaryota; kingdom Metazoa; phylum Chordata; class Amphibia; order Anura; family Bombinatoridae; genus Bombina; species Bombina bombina. Next base: position 1,029,185,221 of record NC_069501.1, read on the forward strand.
GTCTCCTAGTGCCATTGAATTGCAGTTTCCTCCTGCCTGCCAGCCTGTGTGCCAGGCCCAAACTAGCCAATTAGTGCCACCAATCCTAGTTGTTGTAACAGTATTGTTAATATTTAAAATTAAACATTGTTCGATTGTGATTCATCATTTGGCTTGTTGCATTGAATTGCACTTTCCTCCTTCCTGCCAGCCTGTGTGCCAGGCCCAACTAGCCAATTAGTGCCACCAATCATATTTCTTCTAACAGTATAAAAAATTTTAAATCATAATTTTTTTGACTGGAAATATTCAGTCTCCTAGTGCCATTGAATTGCATTTTCCTCCTGCCTCCCAGCCTGTGTGCCAGGCCCAACTAGCCAATTAGTGCCAGCAATCATATTTCTTTTAACAGTCTTTCAAAAATTGTCAATCATCACTGTTTTGACTGTCAATCTGCAGTCTACTAGTGTCCTTGAATTGCATTTTCCTCCTGCCTGCCAGCCTGTGTGCCAGGCAGACTTGCCAACTAGTTACACCAATCTTATTTGTTGTCACAGTATTCTTAATAATTGTAATAAATTTATTTTTTATTTTTATTCTGAATCCTCAGTTTGCTTGTGCCATTGAATTGCACTTTCCTCCTGCTTGCCAGCCTGTGTGCCAGTCCATCTTGCCAACTATTTACACCAATCATAATTGTTGTCACAGTATTGTTATTAATTAAAATTAAAAAAAATTTGATTGTTGTTCTGAATCCTCAGTTTGCTCGTGCCATTGAATTGCACTTTCCTCCTGCCTGCCAGCCTGTGTGCCAGGCCCAACTAGCCAATTAGTGCCAGCAATCATATTTGTTGTCACAGTCTTGTTAATAATTAAAATAAAAAAGTTTTTGCTTGTTGTTCTGAATCCTCAGTTTGCTCGTGACATTGAATTGCACTTTCCTCCTGCCTGCCAGCCTGTGTGCCAGGCCGACTTTCAAAATGTTTACACCAATCATATTTGTTGTCACAGTATTCTTAATAATTAAAATTTAATTTTTTTTGTAATTGTTGTTCTGAATCCTCAGTTTGCTCATGCCATTGAATTGCACTTTCCTCCTGCCTGCCAGCCTGTGTGCCAGGCCCACCTAGCCAATTATTCCCAGCAATCATATTTATTTTAACAGTATTGCAAAAATTGTCAATCATCACTGTTTTGACTGTCAATATTCAGTCTACTAGTGTCCTTGAATTGCATTTACCTCCTGCCTGCCAGCCTGTGTGCCAGGCCGACTTGCCAACTAGTTACACCAATCTTATTTGTTGTCACAGTATTGTTAATAATGAAAATTAAAATTTTTTGGATTGTTATTCGGAATCCTCAGTTTGCTCGTGCCATTGAATTGCACTTTCCTCCTGCCTGCCAGCCTGTGTGCCAGGCCCAACTATCCAATTAGTGCCAGCAATCATATTTGTTGTCACAGTCTTGTTAATAATTAAAACCAAAAAGTTTTTGCTTGTTGTTCTGAATCCTCAGTTTGCTCGTGCCATTGAATTGCACTTTCCTCCTGCCTGCCAGCCAGTGTGCCAGGCCAACTTTCAAAATATTTACACCAATCATATTTGTTGTCACAGTATTCTTAATAATTAAAATTTAATTTTTTTTGTAATTGTTGTTCGGAATCCTCAGTTTGCTCGTGCCATTGAATTGCACTTTCCTCCTGCCTGCCAGCCTGTGTGCCAGGCCCACCTAGCCAATTATTCCCAGCAATCATATTTATTTTAACAGTATTGCAAAAATTGTCAATCATCACTGTTTTGACTGTCAATATTCAGTCTACTAGTGTCCTTGAATTGCATTTACCTCCTGCCTGCCAGCCTGTGTGCCAGGCCGACTTGCCAACTAGTTACACCAATCTTATTTGTTGTCACAGTATTGTTAATAATGAAAATTAAAAATGTTTGGATTGTTATTCGGAATCCTCAGTTTGCTCGTGCCATTGAATTGCACTTTCCTCCTGCCTGCCAGCCTGTGTGCCAGGCCGTCTTGCCAACTATTTACACCAATCATAATTGTTGTCACAGTATTGTTACTAATTAAAATTAAATTTTCTTTGATTGTTGTTCTTAATCCTCACTTTGCTCGTGCCATTGAATTGCACTTTCCTCCTGCCTGCCAGCCTGTGTGCCAGGCCCAACTAGCCAATTAGTGCCAGCAATCCTATTTGTTGTCACAGTCTTGTTAATAATTAAAACCAAAAAGTTTTTGATTGTTGTTCTGAATCCTCAGTTTGCTCGTGCCATTGAATTGCACTTTCCTCCTGCTTGCCAGCCTGTGTGCCAGTCCGTCTTGCCAACTATTTACACCAATCATAATTGTTGTCACTGTATTGTTACTAATTAAAATTAAAAAAAATTTGATTGTTGTTCTGAATCCTCAGTTTTCTTGTGCCATTGAATTGCACTTTTCTCCTGCCTGCCAGCCTGTGTGCCAGGCCCAACTAGCCAATTAGTGCCAGCAATCATAATTCTTGTAACAGTATATAAAAAATTTTAAATCATAATTTTTTGGACTGCAAATATTCAGTCTTCTAGTGCCATTGAATTGCAGTTTCCTCCTGCCTGCCAGCCTGTGTGCCAGGCCCAAACTAGCCAATTAGTGCCACCAATCCTAGTTGTTGTAACAGCATTGTTAATCTTTAAAATTCCAAATTGTTCGCTTGTGATTCATCAGTTTGCTTGTGCCATCGAATTGCACTTTCCTCCTGCCTGCCAGCGTGTATTCCAGGCCCAACTAGCCAATTAGTGCCACCAATCATAATTCTTTTAACAGTATATAAAAAATTTAAAATCATAATTTTTTGGACTGCAAATATTCAGTCTCCTAGTGCCATTGAATTGCAGTTTCCTCCTGCCTGCCAGCCTGTGTGCCAGGCCCAAACTAGCCAATTAGTGCCACCAATCCTAGTTGTTGTAACAGTATTGTTAATATTTAAAATTAAACATTGTTCGATTGTGATTCATCATTTGGCTTGTTGCATTGAATTGCACTTTCCTCCTGCCTGCCAGCGTGTATTCCAGGCCGTCTTGCGAACTATTTACACCAATCATATTTGTTGTCACAGTATTGTTAATAATAAAAATTAAAAGTTTTTGGATTGTTGTTCTTAATCCTCAGTTTGCTCGTGCCATTGAATTGCACTTTCCTCCTGCCTGCCAGCCTGTGTGCCAGGCCCAACTAGCCAATTTGTGCCAGCAATCATATTTCTTTTAACAGTATTGCAAAAATTGTCAATCATCACTGTTTTGACTGTCAATCTGCAGTCTACTAGTGTCCTTGAATTGCATTTTCCTCTTGCCTGCCAGCCTGTGTGCCAGGCCGACTTGCCAACTATTTACACCAATCATATTTGTTGTCACAGTATTGTTAATAATAAAAATTAAAAGTTTTTTGATTGTTGTTCTGAATCCTCAGTTTGCTCGTGCCATTGAATTGCACTTTCCTCCTGCCGGCCAGCCTGTGTGCCAGGCCGTCTTGCCAACTATTTACACCAATCATAATTGTTGTCACAGTATTGTTACTAATTAAAATTAAAACATTTTTGATTGTTGTTCTTAATCCTCATTTTGCTCGTGCCATTGAATTGCACTTTCCTCCTGCCTGCCAGCCTGTGTGCCAGGCCCAACTAGCCAATTAGTGCCAGCAATCATATTTCTTTTAACAGTATTGCAAAAATTGTCAATCATCACTGTTTTGACTGTCAATCTGCAGTCTACTAGTGTCCTTGAATTGCATTTTCCTCCTGCCTGCCAGCCTGTTTGCCAGGCCGACTTGCCAACTATTTACACCAATCATATTTGTTGTCACAGTATTGTTAATAATAAAAATTAAAAGTTTTTTGATTGTTGTTCTCAATCCTCAGTTTGCTCATGCCATTGAATTGCACTTTCCTCCTGCCGGCCAGCCTGTGTGCCAGGCCTTCTTGCCAACTATTTACACCAATCATAATTGTTGTCACAGTATTGTTACTAATTAAAATTAAAATTGTTTTGATTGTTGTTCTTAATCCTCATTTTGCTCGTGCCATTGAATTGCACTTTCCTCCTGCCTGCCAGCCTGTGTGCCAGGCCCAACTAGCCAATTAGTGCCAGCAATCATATTTCTTTTAACAGTATTGCAAAAATTGTCAATCATCACTGTTTTGACTGTCAATCTGCAGTCTACTAGTGTCCTTGAATTGCATTTTCCTCCTGCCTGCCAGCCTCTGTGCCAGGCCGACTTGCCAACTATTTACACCAATCATATTTGTTGTCACAGTATTGTTAATAATAAAAATTAAAAGTTTTTTGATTGTTGTTCTGAATCCTCAGTTTGCTCGTGCCATTGAATTGCACTTTCCTCCTGCCGTCCAGCCTGTGTGCCAGGCCCAACTAGCCAATTAGTGCCAGCAATCATATTTTTTTTAACAGTATTGCAAAAATTGTCAATCATCACTGTTTTGACTGTCAATCTGCAGTCTACTAGTGCCCTTGAATTGCATTTTCCTCCTGCCTGCCTGCCTGTGTGCCAGGCCCAACTAGCCAATTAGTTCCACCAATCATATTTCTTGTAACAGGATTGAATTTTTTTTTAATCATAACTGTTTTGACTGCGATTCTTCAGTCTCCTAGTGCCATTGAATTGCAGTTTCCTTTCTCCCAGCGTGTGTGCCAGACAGGCCCATTTGCCAACTATTGCCAACAATCATATTTGTTGTCACAGTACTTTTAATATTTAAAAAAATTAACAATTTGTGATTTTTAAAACATCTGTCTTTTTTGTTGGTGTAATAGTATTGTTAGTGTCCATTTAAAAAAAAAATGACAGGCAGAGGCAGGCCACCCCGCAGGTTCCGTGGTCGTGGTGCTGTGATTCCTTTAGACCCTTCAAATATGCACATTGTTCAGACGCCGGGTGCCAGGGGGGACGCAAAAAGTTCTGAGGAGGACCTAGTTGAATGGCTAACACAGGACACCCAATCTTCTTCAGCTTCCGCTGCTAGTCCTCCTAACCTTGACGCACCATCTACGTCCAGCTGTGCTTTGGGCAGGTCTCAAGTGACCAGTGCCACTCGCCCGCCTGTCGCCACCACCAACACTAGCACCACAGCCGCTTCACTTGATCTGTCACAGGAGTTATTGACACATCAGTTGGAAGAAATGAGTGATGCGCAACCATCATTGACAGAGGATGTAGATAATAGTGATCAGTCTCAGTCAGGCAGCATTACCAACATGGAGGTACGGTGTGATGATGATGATGTTGTACCCGCTGCTGCTTCCTTTCTTGATGTGTCAGATACAAGTGAAGCGGTTGATGATGATGTGTCGGTGGATGTCACGTGGGTGCCTGCTAGAAGAGAAGAAGAAGAGGGGGAAAGTTCAGATGGGGAGACAGAGAGGAGGAGGAGATGATTTGAAAGCATGGGGAGGTCGTCTCAAGGAGCTAGTGGTACAGTCAGACAGCATGCATCGGCACCCGGGGTCAGCCAGACAGCACGCCGACGACCATCAACGCATGCTGTTGACACCACCAGAATGTCGTCATCGCAGAGCTCAGCAGCGTGGCATTTTTTGTGTGTCTGCCTCTGACAACAGCGATGCCATTTGCAACCTGTGCCAAAAGAAACTGAGTCGTGGGAAGTCCAACAGCCACCTAGGTACAACAGCTTTGTGAAGGCACATGGTCTCCCATCACAAAGGCCGATGGGAAGAACACATGAGTAGAAGCAGCACACAAAGTGAAAGCCACCCTCCTCCTCCTGCTCCAGCATCTTCAGCCATGTCAACCAGTGCTGTCCTCCTTGCCCCCTCTCAACCATCCTCCACTCAGTCTCTCTTACGTAGCAGTTCCTGGTCATCTGCCCACAGTCTGCTGTCTGTCAAGGACATGTTTGAGTGTAAGAAGCCAATTTCTCAAAGTCACCCCCTTGCCCGGCGTCTGACAGCTGGCTTGTCTGAACTCTTAGCCTGCCAGCTTTTACCATACAAGCTGGTGGAGTCTGATGCTTTCAAAAAATTTGTATCTATTGGGACACCGCAGTGGAAGGTACCTGGCAGAAATTTCTTTTCACAAAAGGCAATCCCAAACCTGTACTCTGTTGTGAGAAAGGAAGTTATGGCATGTCTGGCACACAGCGTTGGGGCAAGGGTCCATATGACCATGGATAGCTGGTCTGTAAAGCATGGTCAGGGCAGGTATATCACCTACACTGCACATTGGGTAAACCTGCTGACGTCTGACAAGCATGGAATGCGTGGCTCTGCAGAAGAGTTGGTGACACCGCCACGACTTGCAGGCAGGCCTGCTGCTACCTCCTCTACTCCTCCTACTCCATCCTCTTCCATAACCTCTTCCTCGGCTGAGTCCTCTTCAACTTCTGTGTCTTGCTCCACATCTATGGCACCCCCCCAGCTCCCCAGGTACTATGCTACATCCCGGGTACATCAGTGTCACACCGTCTTGGGGTTGACTTGCCTGAAAGCGGAGAGTCACACCGCACCAGCACTCCTGACCGCCCTGAACGCACAGGTGGATCAGTGGCTGACTCCGCACCAACTGGAGATTGGCAAGGTTGTTTCTGACAATGGAAGTAATTTGGTGGCGGCATTGAAATTGGGCAAGTTGACACATGTGCCGTGCATGGCACATGTGTGTAATCTAATTGTACAACGATTTGTCCATAAGTACCCAGGCTTACAGGACGTCCTGAAGCAGGCCAGGAAGGTGTGTGGCCATTTCAGGCGTTCCTACACGGCCATAGCACACTTGTCCGATATCCAGCATCGAAACAACCTGCCAGTGAGGTGCTTGATTTGCGACAGCCCGACACGGTGGAATTCAACACTCCTAATGTTTGACCGCCTGCTCCAACAAGAAAAAGCTGTTAATGAGTATTTGTATGACCGGGGTGCTAGGCCAGCCTCTGGGGAGCTGGGGATATTTTTGCCAAATTACTGGACGCTCATGCGCAATGCCTGTAGGCTCATGCGTCCTTTTGAGGAGGTGATAAACCTTGTCAGTCGCACCGAAGGCACCATCAGCGACATCATACCATTTGTTTTCTTCCTGGAGCGTGCCCTGCGAAGAGTGCTGGATCAGGCCGTAGATGAGCGTGAAGAGGAAGAGTTGTGGTGTCCATCACCCCCACAAACAGCCTTATCAGCATCGCTTGCTGGACCTGCGGCAACGCAGGAAGAGGATTGTGAGGAAGAGGAGTCAGAGGAGGAATGTGGCTTTGAGGAGGAGGAGGAGGAAGACCGAGCACAACAGGCATCCCAGGGTGCTCGTTGTTGTCACTTCTCTGGTACCCGTGGTGTTGTATGTGGCTGGGGGGAAGAAGATACCCTCAGTGAGATCAGTGAGGACGAGGAACGGGACATGATTAGCTCGGCATCCAACCTTGTTCAAATGGGTTCTTTCATGCTGTCATGCCTGTTGAGGGACCCTCGTATAAAAAAGCTGAAGGAGAACGACCTGTACTGGGTGACCACGCTCCTCGACCCCCGGTATAAGCATAAAGTGCCTGAAATGTTACCAAATTCCCTCAAGTCGGAAAGGATGGAGCATTTTAAGAATAAATAAAAAAATATGCTTTACACAGCGTATAAGGGTGATGTCACAGCACCACGGGAATGTAACAGGGGAAGAGATGAAATTAATCCTCCTCCTCCCACGACCATGGCGGCAAGGACAGGACGCTTTGCTGACGTCTTGTTGATGGAGGACATGCGTACCTTTTTAACTCCCATGCATCCCCAGAGCCTTTCGGGATCCAGCCTCAGAGAAAGACTCAACCGACAGGTAGCAGACTACCTAGCTTTAACTGCGGATCTCGACACTCTCAGGAGCGATGGACCCCTTGACTACTGGGTGTGCAGGCTGGACTTGTGGCCTGAGCTATCCCAATTTGCAATGGAACTTCTGGCCTGCCCCGATTCAAGTGTCCTTTCCGAAAGGACTTTCAGTGGAGCAGGAGGTTTTGTCACTGAGAAGAGAAGTCGCCTAGGTCAAAAAAGCCTTGACTATCTCACTTTTATAAAAATGCATGAGGGCTGGATCCCGAAGGGACTGACATTGGGCGATACATTTGAGTAAAAAAGGCCTGATGATGAGATGAGCTGGCTTGGGCTACAACTGGTACACAGGCTGGCCTTTTTTTTTTCTTATAAAGCCGGATGACTTATCCGCCAACAACTAGGGTTCAAGCCACAAGCTTTTAGGGCACTTTATAAATGTTTTACAAACATCAATTTTTCTGGCCGCTGCTACAGCAGTTGCTACAACAATACCCAAATTTTTCAGTCATTTGTACATTCCTAATTTTTCTGGCCTCTGCTGCTGCTCTGTGGGTACAAAACTCAAATAAAAAAATAAGGCACATAACAGCGATTAAACTGTTACGAATAGTCCAACTTAACACACCACTCATATCTGGTGGACCATTAAATTGCACGCGCAGTGCCCCAAATTTGAAGGAGGAGGACCGACCAAGCATCTTTATCCATCTCTTGGTTGCTCTAAATTATCTCCGTGTTCCATCTATGCCATACCTGTACTCTATTGTGCAAAAGGGTGGCATATGTGCTGTTTCATGCTGTTGTGCCTGTTGCGGGTCGTGGCCCATGGTATAAAAAGGCTGAAGGAGAACGACCTGTAATGGGTGCCCCAGCAAATTTTTAGAAAAATGTTCCTGGTTCCTCTCAATTTTCTCCGGGTTTCTAAAATGGATGCCATACCTGTACTCGCTTGTGCAAAAGGATGGCATATGTGGTGTTTCCTGCAGTTGTTTCTGTTGTGGGTGCTGGACCCTCTTATATAAATGCTGAAGGAGAACGACCTGGAGTGGGTGTCCAAGCATGTTTTTTTTGGGCAATTTCACGTTTCCAAACAATTATCTCTGGGTTTCTAAAATCAATGCCGTACCAGTACTCTATTGTTCAAAAGGATGCTATATGTCCTCTTTACTGCTGTTTTTTCATATGCGGGTCCTGGACTCTCTTATAAAAAGGCTGAAGTAGAAAGAAGTGTCCTGGGTGTCCAATCATTTTTTTGGTTCAATTTCCAGATTGCAACAAATTATCTCCGGGTTTCTAAAATCAATGCTTTACCTGTACTCTATTGTTCAAAAGGATGCCATATGTCCTCTTTCCTGCTGGTGTTTCTGTTGAGGGTCCTGGACCCTGTTATAAAAAGGCTGAAGGAGAAAGAAGTGTACTGTGTGTCCATCCAATCCTTTTTTTATTCAAATTCAAGGTTGCAAAAAATTATCTCCAGGTTTCTAAAATCAATGCTTTACCTGTACTCTATTGTTCAAAAGGATGCCATATGTCCTCTTTCCTGCTGGTGTTTTGTTTAGGGTCCTGGACCCTCTTATAAAAAGGCCTAAGGAGAAAGAAGTGTACTGGGTGTCCACTCAATGTTTTATTCTATTTCCCATTTGCTCAAAATTATCTCTGTGTTTGTAAAATCAATGCTGTACCTGTACTCTATTGTTCAAAAGGATGCCATATGTTCTCTTTCCTGCTGGTGTTTTTTTTGAGGGTCCTGGACCCTCTTATAAAAAGGCCTAAGGAGAAAGAAGTGTACTGGGTGTCCACTCAATGTTTTTTTCTATTTCCCATTTGCCAAAAATTATCTCTGGGTTTGTAAAATCAATGCTGTACCTGTACTCTATTGTTCAAAAGGATGCCATATGTTCTCTTTCCTGCTGGTGTTTTTTTTGAGGGTCCTGGACCCTCTTATAAAAAGGCCTAAGGAGAAAGAAGTGTACTGGGTGTCCACTCAATGTTTTTTTATATTTCCAATTTGCCCAAAATTATCTCTGGGTTTGTAAAATCAATGCTGTACCTGTTCTCTATTGTTCAAAAGGATGCCATATGTTCTCTTTCCTGCTGGTGTTTTTTTTGAGGGTCCTGGACCCTCTTATAAAAAGGCCTAAGGAGAAAGAAGTGTACTGGGTGTCCATCGAATCATTTCTTTGATTCAAATTCCCGGTTGCCACAAATTATCTCTGGGTTTCTAAAATCAATGCCTTTCCTGTAATCTATTTTTCAAAAGGATGCCATGTGTCCTCTTTCCTGCTGCTGGTTTTGTTGAGGGTCCTGGAGCCTCTGCTAAAAAGGCCTAAGGAGAAAGAAGTGTACTGGGTGTCCACTCAATGTTTTTTTCTATTTCCCGGTTACAACAAATTATCTCTGGGTTGCTAATATCAATGCCTTTCCTGTAATCTATTTTTCAAAAGGATGCCATATGTCCTCTTTCCTGCTGCTGGTTTTGTTGAGGGTCCTGGAGCCTCTGCTAAAAAGCCCTAAGGAGAAAGAAGTGTACTGGGTGTCTAATCAATGTTTTTTTAGATTTCCCGGTTGCAACAAATTATCTCTGGGTTTCTAAAATCAATGCCTTTCCTGTAATCTATTTTTCAAAATGATGCCATATGTCCTCTTTCCTGCTGCTGGTTTTTTTGAGGGTCCTGGAGCCTCTGCTAAAAATGCCTAAGGATAAAGAAGTGTACTGGGTGTCCAATCAATGTTTTTTTCGATTTCCCGGTTGCAACAAATTATCTCCGGGTTTCTAATATCAATGCCTTTCCTGTAATCTATTGTTCAAAAGGATGCCATATGTCCTCTTTCCTGCTGCTGCTTTTGTTGAGGGTCCTGGACCCTCTTATAAAAAGGCCGAAGGATAAAGAAGTGTAAAAGGCCTAAGGATAAAGAAGTGTACTGGGTGTCCAATCAATGTTTTTTTCGATTTCCCGGTTGCAACAAATTATCTCCGGGTTTCTAATATCAATGCCTTTCCTGTAATCTATTGTTCTAAAGGATGCCATATGTCCTCTTTCCTGCTGCTGGTTTTGTTGAGGGTCCGGGGGCCTCTGATAAAAAGGCCTAAGGATAAAGAAGTGTACTGGGTGTCTAATCAATGTTTTTTTAGATTTCCCGGTTGCAACAAATTATCTCTGGGTTTCTAAAATCAATGCCTTTCCTGTAATCTATTTTTCAAAAGGATGCCATATGTCCTCTTTCATGCTGTTTCGGTTGAGGCTCCGGGACCCTCTTATAAAAAGGCCTAAGGATAAAGAAGTGTACTGGCTGTCCAATCAATGTTTTTACCTATTTCCCTGTTCATATAAATTATCTCAGGTATTCTAAAATCTATGCCTTAACTGTAATCTATTGTTCAAAAGGATGCCATATGTCCTCTTTCCTTTTTTTTTTTTTTTTAATTTTTTTTCGGTATTTTTGTTTATTTTAGAAAATTTAATGCACTTATAGGTTCACTAAGATTATGACTTTGCACACTGCCATTTTCCATGCAGCATTTTGACATGTCGTGTGATATGACTAGAAGAATGGTATGGTTTGAATCTGCTGAGCATAATAATAAAAAAAATTTTTTATTTAATTTAACTTGAGTTACTAACTGAAGCATGATTTACAATAGGGGTTTGATCTATAAGTAGCAGCATAAAAAAATATACAATCTGCTTCATCAAGGCGGTTAGGCTTAGAAGTGAAGGGGTTAAACTAAGAAAAAAAGAGAACACAGAGGCGCCAAACATGGCCTAGTACAGCCAGAAGTATAAAATATACAATCCACACATGTGACGATTAAATACTCACAAACGAGCCGCACCCTTTGGTACTAGTGGATCAGACTGGAGCCTCTCAGTGGTCCAGCTCACTGGTACACTTCAGGAGTCAGGCGTGGTCCTAGGTAGTGGTTGTTAGCAGATTCTTTTCACTGCAAATTGCAATTGCCACAGCTTGTATAAAATGTGCGTCACCTCTCCAAATCTTTCTTTTTAATGCCAATTGAAATTGCCACAGCTTGCACAACAGTAAATAAAATGTGCGTCACCTCTACAAATCTGATGTCAAATGTCTACAAAAACACTGATAAAGTATTCCTTTAGGGGCGCAAAGAGATGGCTACCAGAACACTCCAGGAACTTCCCAAGAGTCGCTGTCTTGTGTTTCTGGTGATGTTGGAGAGTGGAGACATCTGTGTAGTGTACAGGGAAACAAAAAATCCTCTCCATCTCTGTGCACCACAGGACGTCCTCCTTGTCATCCATAAGCACAGGAAATTACTGGCATTTTCCTTGCTTCAAGAAGTTCAGTTTTTGTGGTGATAGTACAGACTTTACTAAACTTTGTTTTCCTACCATACTCAAGACAATCTTGTAGTTCAAGCTTATGACTTGCTGTGGGAAACAGTGGCCTGTCCATACCAGGAAGATTTAGACGGAAGTAACGAGCTCTGCTTGCAGGTGACACATGTTTAGCGTCAATCATCAAAGGGGTTGCATGCAGAATATGGCAGATGGCCCCTTCTTCACATGTTTGTCCAGAGCCACAACATTTTCAAACAGCCAGAAGAAAGGTCGGTTCTCACCAGCCTTAAGTCGCGCTTCATTTACCAAATGCTGATATTCAAAAAATAGACAAACAGTGCCTTAAAAAAGACATTTGCGATATGGATTCACCAGAGCAAGGTCATTGCAAGTACTTCCCATGATAACAAATTCAAAATGCCACAACTCTGCAATCTTCCCCTTCACATTATTATTGTCACACTCCCTTGTACTCCTATGCCCAGCTCCCTGCTCTTGTTTTGGTTGAGGGTCCGGGACCCTCTTATAACAAGGCAAAAGGATAAAGAAGTGTACTGGGTGTCAAAATCAATGTTTTTTTTTATTTCCTAGTTGCAACAAATTATCTCTGGGTTTCTAAAATGAACGCCTTACCTGTCATCTATTGTTCAAAAGGATGCCATATGTCCTCTTTCCTGCTGTTGTTTCTGTTGATGGTCCGGGACCCTCTTATAAAAAGGCCTAAGAATAAAGAAGTGTACTGGGTGTCCAATCAATGTTTTTTTCTATTTCCCGGTTCATATAAATTATCTCAGGGATTCTTAAATCAATAAATAAAAAGAGAGAAGCGCTCAACCTGGAAACGAACAATAGCATAATAGCTTGTTCTATGGCTAGTTACCACCCAAGAAGCAGCCTCTTTTTGCTCAACATGTGCCTTTCACAGAGAAAAACTTTCCTGAAGCATATCAGTCTGATCCTGACTTCACAGTACAGTCCAGCCCCAAAATACCAGGCAATCCTTCTCTGAACGAGAGAAACAGCAAAACCCCAGACGAACGTTTCGGCCTATTGTGGGCCTCGTCAGTGAGGTGCAGCCATATCCCTCTAGGCACACTGAGCAACGGATCCACGTCTGGATTCCCGCATCACACTTAGGGAGACTTCCCAAAATGTCATAATTTGCATAAATAAAAAGAGAGAAGTGCTCAACCTGGAAACGAACAATAGCATAATAGCTTGTTCTATGGCTAGTTACCACCCAAGAAGCAGCCTCTTTTTGCTCAACATGTGCCTTTCACAGAGAAAAACGTTCCTGAAGCATATCAGTCTGATCCTGACTTCACAGTACAGTCCAGCCCCGAAATACCAGGCAATCCTTCTATGAACGAGAGAAACAGCAAAACCCCAGACGTACGTTTCGGCCTATTGTGGGCCTTGTCAATGAGGTGCAGCCATATCCCTCTAGGCACACTGAGCAACGGGTCAGAGTCTGGATTCCCGCATCACACTTAGGGAGACTTCCCAAAATGTCATAATTTGCATAAATAAAAAGAGAGAAGCGCTCAACCTGGAAACGAACAATAGCATAATAGCTTGTTCTATGGCTAGTTACCACCCAAGAAGCAGCCTCTTTTTGCTCAACATGTGCCTTTCACAGAGAAACACTTTCCTGAAGCATATCAGTCTGATCCTGACTTCACAGTACAGTCCAGCCCCGAAATACCAGGCAATCCTTCTCTGAACGAGAGAAACATCAAAACCCCAGACGTACGTTTCAGCCTATTGTGGGCCTCGTCAGTGAGGTGCAGCCATATCCCTCTAGGCACACTGAGCAACGGGTCCACGTCTGGATTCCCGCATCACACTTAGGGAGACTTCCCAAAATGTCATAATTTGCACAAATAAAAAGAGAGAAGCGCTTAACCTGGAAACGAACAATAGCATAATAGCTTGTTCTATGGCTAGTTACCACCCAAGAAGCAGCCTCTTTTTGCTCAACATGTGCCTTTCACAGAGAAAAACTTTCCTGAAGCATATCAGTCTGATCCTGACTTCACAGTACAGTCCATCCCCGAAATACCAGGCAATCCTTCTCTGAACGAGAGAAACAGCAAAACCCCAGACGTATGTTTCGGCCTATTGTGGGCCTCGTCAGTGAGGTGCAGCCATATCCCTCTAGGCACACTGAGCAACGGGTCCACGTCTGAATTCCCGCATCACACTTAGGGAGACTTCCCAAAATGTCATAATTTGCATAAATAAAAAGAGAGAAGCGCTCAACCTGGAAACGAACAATAGCATAATAGCTTGTTCTATGGCTAGTTACCACCCAAGAAGCAGTCTCTTTTTGCTCAACATGTGCCTTTAACAGAGAAAAACTTTCCTGAAGCATATCAGTCTGATCCTGACTTCACAGTACAGTCCAGCCCCGAAATACCAGGCAATCCTTCTCTGAACGAGAGAAACAGCAAAACCCCAGACGTGCATTTCGGCCTATTGTGGGCCTCGTCAGTGAGGTGCAGCCATATCCCTCTAGGCACACTGAGCAACGGGTCCAAGTCTGGATTCCCACATCACACTTAGGGAGACTTCCCAAAATATCATAATTTGCATAAATAAAAAGAGAGAAGCGCTCAAACTGGAAACGAACAATAGCATAATATCTTGTTCTATGGCTAGTTACCACCCAAGAAGAAGCCTCTTTTTGCTCAACATGTGCCTTTCACAGAGAAAAACTTTCCTGAAGCATATCAGTCTGATCCTGACTTCACAGTACAGTCCAGCCCCGAAATACCAGGCAATCCTTCTCTGAACGAGAGAAACAGCAAAACCCCAGACGTACGTTTCGGCCTATTGTGGGCCTCGTCAGTGAGGTGCAGCCATATCCCTCTAGGCACACTGAGCAACGGGTCCACGTCTGGATTCCCGCATCACACTTAGGGAGACTTCCCAAAATGTCATAATTTGCATAAATAAAAAGAGAGAAGTGCTCAACCTGGAAACGAACAATAGCATAATAGCTTGTTCTATGGCTAGTTACCACCCAAGAAGCAGCCTCTTTTTGCTCAACATGTGCCTTTCACAGAGAAAAACTTTCCTGAAGCATATCAGTCTGATCCTGACTTCACAGTACAGTCCAGCCCCGAAATACCAGGCAATCCTTCTCTGAACGAGAGAAACAGCAAAACCCCAGACGTACGTTTCGGCCTATTGTGGGCCTTGTCAATGAGGTGCAGCCATATCCCTCTAGGCACACTGAGCAACGGGTCCACGTCTGGATTCCCGCATCACACTTAGGGAGACTTCCCAAAATGTCATAATTTGCATAAATAAAAAGAGAGAAGCGCTTAACCTGGAAACGAACAATAGCATAATAGCTTGTTCTATGGCTAGTTACCACCCAAGAAGCAGCCTCTTTTTGCTCAACATGTGCCTTTCACAGAGAAAAACTTTCCTGAAGCATATCAGTCTGATCCTGACTTCACAGTACAGTCCATCCCCGAAATACCAGGCAATCCTTCTCTGAACGAGAGAAACAGGAAAACCCCAGACGTACGTTTCGGCCTATTGTGGGCCTCGTCAGTGAGGTGCAGCCATATCCCTCTAGGCACACTGAGCAACGGGTCCACGTCTGAATTCCCGCATCACTCTTAGGGAGACTTCCCAAAATGTCATAATTTGCATAAATAAAAAGAGAGAAGCGCTCAACCTGGAAACGAACAATAGCATAATATCTTGTTCTATGGCTAGTTACCACCCAAGAAGCAGCCTCTTTTTGCTCAACATGTGCCTTTCACAGAGAAAAACTTTCCTGAAGCATATCAGTCTGATCCTGACTTCACAGTACAGTCCAGCCCCGAAATACCAGGCAATCCTTCTCTGAACGAGAGAAACAGCAAAACCCCAGATGTGCATTTCGGCCTATTGTGGGCCTCGTCAGTGAGGTGCAGCCATATCCCTCTAGGCACACTGAGCAACGGGTCCAAGTCTGGATTCCCACATCACACTTAGGGAGACTTCCCAAAATATCATAATTTGCATAAATAAAAAGAGAGAAGCGCTTAACCTGGAAACGAACAATAGCATAATAGCTTGTTCTATGGCTAGTTACCACCCAAGAAGCAGCCTCTTTTGCTCAACATGTGCCTTTCACAGAGAAAAACTTTCCTGAAGCATATCAGTCTGATCCTGACTTCACAGTACAGTCCATCCCCGAAATACCAGGCAATCCTTCTCTGAACGAGAGAAACACCAAAACCCCAGACGTACGTTTCGGCCTATTGTGGGCCTCGTCAGTGAGGTGCAGCCATATCCCTCTAGGCACACTGAGCAACGGGTCCACGTCTGAATTCCCGCATCACACTTAGGGAGACTTCCCAAAATGTCATAATTTGCATAAATAAAAAGAGAGAAGCGCTCAACCTGGAAACGAACAATAGCATAATAGCTTGTTCTATGGCTAGTTACCACCCAAGAAGCAGCCTCTTTTTGCTCAACATGTGCCTTTCACAGAGAAAAACTTTCCTGAAGCATATCAGTCTGATCCTGACTTCACAGTACAGTCCAGCCCCGAAATACCAGGCAATCCTTCTCTGAACGAGAGAAACAGCAAAACCCCAGACGTGCATTTCGGCCTATTGTGGGCCTCGTCAGTGAGGTGCAGCCATATCCCTCTAGGCACACTGAGCAACAGGTCCAAGTCTGGATTCCAGCATCACACTTAGGGAGACTTCCCAAAATATCATAATTTGCATAAATAAAAAGAGAGAAGCGCTCAACCTGGAAACAAACAATAGCATAATAGCTTGTTCTATGGCTAGTTACCACCCAAGAAGCAGCCTCTTTTGCTCAACATGTGCCTTTCACAGAGAAAAACTTTCCTGAAGCATATCAGTCTGATTCTGACTTCACAGTACAGTCCAGCCCCGAAATACCAGGCAATCCTTCTCTGAACGAGAGAAACAGCAAAACCCCAGACGTACGTTTCGGCCTATTGTGGGCCTCGTCAGTGAGGTGCAGCCATATCCCTCTAGGCACACTGAGCAACGGGTCCACGTCTGGATTCCCACATCAAACTTAGGGAGACTTCCCAAAATGTCATAATTTGCATAAATTAAAAGAGAGAAGCGCTCAACCTGGAAACGAACAATAGCATAATAGCTTGTTCTATGGCTAGTTACCACCCAAGAAGCAGCCTCTTTTTGCTCAACATGTGCCTTTCACAGAGAAAAACTTTCCTGAAGCATATCAGTCTGATCCTGACTTCACAGTACAGTCCAGCCCCGAAATACCAGGCAAT
Organism: Bombina bombina; assembly: GCF_027579735.1. Lineage (NCBI taxonomy): Eukaryota > Metazoa > Chordata > Amphibia > Anura > Bombinatoridae > Bombina > Bombina bombina. The sequence continues at coordinate 1,029,202,614 of NC_069501.1, forward strand.
CCTTCTCTGAACGAGAGAAACAGCAAAACCCCAGACATACGTTTCGGCCTATTGTGGGCCTCATCAGTGAGGTGCAGCCATATCCCTCTAGGCACACTGAGCAACGGGTCCACGTCTGTATTCCCGCATCACACTTAGGGAGACTGTACCTGATGATGTGTACCTGGTCCGGTCTTGGAGTGCAGTTCCCTTCCATGTTTTGTATTTTGTCTGGGTGATTACAGCCACCTGTGCACCCCTTCTTTGTTCTCAGTCTGTTTGGCTTTGTGAGCTTGCATGATGGTGTGGCTGTGTTAGGGACTCAGGCAATGGAAAGGACCTTGACGTGGTGCCTGAGCTTTCCCATTTGGCCAGATGCGGTGACTAACCTTTCCAGTTTATGATTTTATCTTAGCTGTGAGCTAGCTGGTGAGTGCTGGGTGTTTCTATTTGTAGTGTATATATATATATATATATATATATAACGTAGCAGAGATGTGCACTCTCACTTTAAAAACATCCACCAGGGTGCTAGTAGATAATTGTAAATAACATAAAAGAAAACTTGCACTCACTGGATTTTTAAACAGATTTTACTGTGACCGTGTGACGTTTCGGGGATAATAATGGTCTGAGGAAGGGGATATATTATCCCCGAAACGTCACACGGTCACAATAGAATCTGTTTAAAAATCCAGTGAGTGCAAGTTTTCTTTTATGCTATATATATATATATCTATATATATATATATATATATATATATATATATGTAATGCATAGATTATTAGCATTATTCAGTACAACATGATCTATTTCATTGTAGATACTTGACATAGCTATGCAGTGCAATATGTTTATTTCTTTAGGCCTAGATTTGGAGTTTGGCGTTAGCCATGAAAACCAGCGTTAGAGGCTCGTAACGCTGGTTTTAGGCTACCTCCGGTATTTGGAGTCACTCAAAATAGGGTCTAACGCTCACTTTTCAGCCGCGACTTTTCCATACCGCAGATCCCCTTACGTAAATTGCGTATCCTATCTTTTCAATGGTATTTTTCTAACTCCGGTATTTAGAGTCGTGTCTGAAGTGAGCGTTAGACATCTTACGACAAAACTCCAGCCGCAGGAAAAAAGTCAGTAGTTAAGAGCTTTCTGGGCTAACGTCGGTTTATAAAGCTCTTAACTACTGTACTCTAAAGTACACTAACACACATAAACTACCTATGTACCCCTAAACCGAGGTCCCCCCACATCGCCGACACTATATTAAATTTTTTTAACCCCTAATCTGCCGACCGCCACCTACGTTATCCTTATGTACCCCTAATCTGCTGCCCCTAACACCGCCGACCCCTATATTATATTTATTAACCCCTAATCTGCCCCCCACAACGTCGCCGCCAGCTACCTACACTTATTAACCCCTAATCTGCCGACCGCAAAGCGCCGCCACCTACGTTATCCTTATGTACCCCTAATCTGCTGCCCCTAACACCGCCGACCCCTATATTATATTTATTAACCCCTAATCTGCCCCCCTCAACGTCGCCTCCACCTGCCTACACTTATTTACACCTAATCTGCCGAGCGGACCTGAGCGCTACTATAATAAAGTTATTAACCCCTAATCCGCCTCACTAACCCTATAATAAATAGTATTAACCCCTAATCTGCCCTCCCTAACATCGCCGACACCTAACTTCAATTATTAACCCCTAATCTGACGACCGGAGCTCACCGCTATTCTAATAAATGTATTAACCCCTAAAGCTAAGTCTAACCCTAACACTAACACCTCCCTAACTTAAATATAATTTTAATCTAACGAAATTAATTAACTCTTATTAAATAAATTATTCCTATTTAAAGCTAAATACTTACCTGTAAAATAAATCCTAATATAGCTACAATATAAATTATAATTACATTGTAGCTATTTTAGGATTAATATTTATTTTACAGGCAACTTTGTAATTATTTTAACCAGGTACAATAGCTATTAAATAGTTAAGAACTATTTAATAGTTACCTAGTTAAAATAATTACAAAATTACCTGTAAAATAAATCCTAACCTAAGTTACAATTAAACCTAACACTATACTATCATTAAATTAATTAAATAAAATATCTACAATTACCTACAATTAAACCTAACACTACACTATCAATACATTAATTAAATACAATATCTACAAATAACTACAATGAAATAAACTAACTAAAGTACAAAAAATAAAAAAGAACTAAGTTACAAAAAATAAAAAAATATTTACAAACATAAGAAAAATATTACAACAATTTTAAACTAATTACACCTACTCTAAGCCCCCTAATAAAATAACAAAGACCCCCAAAATAAAAAAATGCCCTACCCTATTCTAAATTACTAAAGTTCAAAGCTCTTTTACCTTACCAGCCCTGAACAGGGCCCTTTGCGGGGCATGCCCCAAGAAGTTTAGCTCTTTTGCCTGTAAAAAAAACATACAATACCCCCCCCAACATTACAACCCACCACCCACATACCCCTAATCTAACCCAAACCCCCCTTAAATAAACCTAACACTAAGCCCCTGAAGATCATCCTACCTTGTCTTCACCTCACCAGGTATCACCGATCCGTCCTGGCTCCAAAATCTTCATCCAACCCAAGCGGGGGCTGGCGATCCATCATCCGGTGGCTGAAGAGGTCCAGAAGAGGCTCCAAAGTCTTCATCCTATCCGAGAAGAAGAGTAGATCCGGACCGGCAACCATCATCTTCCAAGCGGCATCTTCTATCTTCATCCGATGAGGACCGGCTCCATCCTGAAGACCTCCGACGCGGTCCCATCTTCATCCGGCGACGTCCAACTGAAGAATGAAGGTTCCTTTAAGGGACGTCATCCAAGATGGCGTCCCTCGAATTCCGATTGGCTGATAGGATTCTATCAGCCAATCGGAATTAAGGTAGGAATATTCTGATTGGCTGATGGAATCAGCCAATCAGAATCAAGTTCAATCCGATTGGCTGATCCAATCAGCCAATCAGATTGAGCTCGCATTCTATTGGCTGTTCCGATCAGCCAATAGAATGCGAGCTCAATCGGATTGAACTTGATTCTGATTGGCTGATTCCATCAGCCAATCAGAATATTCCTACCTTAATTCCGATTGGCTGATAGAATCCTATCAGCCAATCGGAATTCGAGGGACGCCATCTTGGATGACGTCCCTTAAAGGAACCTTCATTCTTCAGTTGGACGTCGCCGGATGAAGATGGGTCCGCGTCGGAGGTCTTCAGGATGGAGCCGGTCCTCATCGGATGAAGATAGAAGATGCCGCTTGGAAGATGATGGTTGCCGGTCCGGATCTACTCTTCTTCCCGGATAGGATGAAGACTTTGGAGCCTCTTCTGGACCTCTTCAGCCACCGGATGATGGATCGCCAGCCCCCGCTTGGGTTGGATGAAGATTTTGGAGCCAGGACGGATCGGTGATACCTGGTGAGGTGAAGACAAGGTAGGATGATCTTCAGGGGCTTAGTGTTAGGTTTATTTAAGGGGGGTTTGGGTTAGATTAGGGGTATGTGGGTGGTGGGTTGTAATGTTGGGGGGGTATTGTATGTTTTTTTTACAGGCAAAAGAGCTGAACTTCTTGGGGAATGCCCGCAAAGGGCCCTGTTCAGGGCTGGTAAGGTAAAAGAGCTTTGAACTTTAGTAATTTAGAATAGGGTAGGGCATTTTTTTATTTTGGGGGTCTTTGTTATTTTATTAGGGGGCTTAGAGTAGGTGTAATTAGTTTAAAATTGTTGTAATATTTTTCTTATGTTTGTAAATATTTTTTTATTTTTTGTAACTTAGTTCTTTTTTATTTTTTGTACTTTAGTTAGTTTATTTCATTGTAGTTATTTGTAGATATTGTATTTAATTAATGTATTGATAGTGTAGTGTTAGGTTTAATTGTAGGTAATTGTAGATATTTTATTTAATTAATTTAATGATAGTATAGTGTTAGGTTTAATTGTAACTTAGGTTAGGATTTATTTTACAGGTAATTTTGTAATTATTTTAACTAGGTAACTATTAAATAGTTCTTAACTATTTAATAGCTATTGTACCTGGTTAAAATAATTACAAAGTTGCCTGTAAAATAAATATTAATCCTAAAATAGCTACAATGTAATTATAATTTATATTGTAGCTATATTAGGATTTATTTTACAGGTAAGTATTTAGCTTTAAATAGGAATAATTTATTTAATAAGAGTTAATTAATTTCGTTAGATTAAAATTATATTTAAGTTAGGGAGGTGTTAGTGTTAGGGTTAGACTTAGCTTTAGGGGTTAATACATTTATTAGAATAGCGGTGAGCTCCGGTCGTCAGATTAGGGGTTAATAATTGAAGTTAGGTGTCAACGATGTTAGGGAGGGCAGATTAGGGGTTAATACTATTTATTATAGGGTTAGTGAGGCGGATTAGGGGTTAATAACTTTATTATTGTAGCGCTCAGGTCCGCTCGGCATATTAGGGGTTAATAAGTGTAGGCAGGTGGAGGCGACGTTGTGGGGGGCAGATTAGGGGTTAATAAATATAATATAGGGGTCGGCGGTGTTAGGGGCAGCAGATTAGGGGTACATAAGAATAATGTAAGTAGCGGCGGTTTACGGAGCGGCAGATTAGGGGTTAAAAATAAAATGCAGGTGTCAGCGATAGCGGGGGCGACAGATTAGGGGTTAATAAGTGTAAGGTTAGGGGTGTTTAGACTCGGGGTACATGTTAGGGTGTTAGGTGCAGTCTTAGGAGGTGTTTCCGCATAGCAAACAATGGGGCTGCGTTAAGAGCTGAACGCGGCTTTTTTGCAGGTGTTAGGTTTTTTTTCAGCTCAAACAGCCCCATTGTTTTCTATGGGGGAATCGTGCACGAGCACGTTTTTGAGGCTGGCCGCTTGCGTAAGCAAATCTGGTATCGAGAGTTGAAGCTGCGTTAAAAATGCTCTACGCTCCTTTTTTGGAGCCTAACGCAGCCTTTATGTGGACTCTCAATACCAGAGTTATTTTTATGGTGCGGCCAGAAAAAAGCCGGCGTTAGATTTTCGGGTCGTTACCGACAAAACTCCAAATCTAGCCGTTAGTGTATAAATGTTCAGCATCATTATGCTGCGTAGAGTGCTCTTCATATAGACACCAATCATCATTATACATGGCAGTCTGTTCTGGTTTGTTTACTGTATGAACCATCAACATCATTATACAATGCAGCATATGTGTTATCAGTGTATAGGTACACTGCATTAATTATACCAGTGCAGCGTGTTTATTAGTGTATTATTATATAGTGCAGAGTGTTGTGTTTATTTCTTGTCCAAAATAAGTGTGAGTTGTACTAGTCCACTGGCCAAAACTTGCCAGAAATGGAATGTAATCTGTTGTAGGGCTGTTGCAGTTCAGGCTTACAAGGATGAGTCTGCAACCACAAATTTAAGAAGCAGTCTCTGCTTCTTATGCTAGGCGGCAGATTCGGGTAATTGACAGGCCCTGCTCTTATGTAATTGGTTGCCAAAGAGAAGAGGGCAGGATTGAACTACAGAGCTCTTCTGCTGTCTTAAATTTTGCCAAGTGGCGATTGTAGGTGTGCAGGTTTTCTGCTTGAAAACGTGTCCGTCTGCAACTTCATAATATTTCCTGTTAGACATGCTAGTATCAGTGTAGGTATAATGGTGAAAAAGAAGAAGTCATCCTGCCTCCAGGTTTGTGTGTTTTATATATTGTCACCACTATTTGATTCATTATGGAGAGCCACTACTGATTTTGGTATATTGTACAGAGAGTGAGACACCACTTTGGTACGTTATGTCATGAAGAAATTAACCATTATAGCTTTTACAGTAATAGTATAATAAATCAGATTAAAGGATATTAAAACCCAAAATTTATCTTTCATGATTCAGATAGAGAATATAATTTAAACAACTTTCCAATTATCTTCTATTATCTAATTTGCTTTATTCTTTATGTATCCTTTGTTGAAGAAATAGCAATGCATATGGGTGAGCCAATAGCACGAGGTATCTATGTGTAGCCATCAGCAGCTCCTGAGCCTATTTAGAAATGCTTTTCAATATCAAGAGAATGAAGCAAATTACATAATAGAATAAATTGGAAAGTTGTTTAAAATTGTATTCTCACTGGTTTTCACACCTTTTCTCAGACCTCCCTAACATGCCACATTTTAAGGATATCTGAACTAGAGCACAGGTGAAATAATCAGCTGATTAGTACACATGGTTATTTTACCTGCTCTCATCCAAGGTAATCCTGAAAACCTGGCCTGTTGGGGAGGCCTGGGGACAGCTTTGAAAACCAGTGCTCTATCTGAATCATTAAAGAACAAATTTGGGTTTTATGTTCCTTTAACTGTCAAGAATTTGATGAGTTAACCTAAATCTATTTTCTCTATCATTAGAGATAAAATATTTATCTATAGCTGTTTAAAACACTAGAACAGTTTGTGAAGAAGCATAAATTGCAGGGTTTATCATTTCTTTAGGGGGAGGGATGGCAAAATGTGTCTTTGACTGTGTAGCACCGGCCCTGTGGATCCTATAGCTTATCTTTTATTATTACATTATTTACTGTCACTTCTACTAAAATAGCACTTCCTTTTTGTTTGTGTCCATTTTTCTTGTATTGTAATTGCCTTATATTCATTCTTTTGTATTTATTGTTGGTGGTTCTACAGTAATTTGAGAAAACCAAAAAGTCAATGCACATTAAAGGGACAGTAAAGTCACAATCAAACATTCATGACTCAGATAACAACTTTCCAATTTACTTCTGTTATCAAATTTGCTTTGTACTCTTGGAATCCTTTGTTAAAAAGTAAACCTAGGTAGACTGATAGAAGCGTAGAAGCATGCACGTGTCTTTAGAAGTCTATAGCAGCAGTATATGCAACATTGTGTAACACTGCAATAAACAATGTTGCATTTACGGCTGCCAGATGGCAGGGCCGGCCTTTGGGCAAGGCGACCACCTCGGGTCCCGTGGTTAGGGGGGCCCCGCAACGCTGGTGCAAACTGTTTGGTTTTTTTTAAAATGAAATGTAAAAAAAAAAAAAAAATGTTGCAGACATTATTATTATTTATTTTTAAAATCATTTTTTTGCGTGTTTTGGCAAATGGGCGGCTGCGTGGCAGACACACTGACAGGAGGAGGAGGCAGTTAGTACAGCGCGGGAGGAAGTATAGTTTCCTTTTCCTGCACCTGTACGCAACTCGGCGGGCTCTCAGTCAGTGTGAGGGAGCGTTGGAGCTGAGCTGCAGAGTCACTGTCAACTCATACTGTCAGAGCCTCAGAGGAGAGAGCTTTTGGTCCGTCCCAGGACTCCCAGCGGTCCGGTCCGGACGACAGGTTAGGTGACACTACACTCAGGCACTCACTGGCACTTGGGGCTATTTATAGGATCCTGGGGTACTCTGCGATCACCATGTAGGGGAAGCTCTGCCATACATACCCCCATACCGCTATATTTGGCAGCTAGTGAATTTGTTTATGTATATTCAGTAAGTGTAACCCCTTTTGTGTTTTGTTAGTGATGTTATGCTGGGTACTGGGGCTGCTTACTGTTTGGCTTCTGTTTGACAACAGCAGCCTAACAGTCATCAATCGAACATTTTCCTTTTCGTCTGACTTCCAAAAGCTTTATGTGGAGGTCCTCATTTTTTAAAGCTTTTTTTTTTTTTTGGATGGGGGGTCCTACTGTTTATTACATCTGGACTATTTAAAGGAGGCCGTTCAGTGTATTTGATGTTATGTCTTACGTATACACAGTAGGGTCAGAGGCAGATGATCTTATTATTGTTTTTTAACGGGGGTGGCTATTTGTACGATGACAGGCTCTTCCACATAAATAAACACACTGGTCGTTATTGGGGTACAGTAATGGGCTGATGGTTTTATTTGCTCATGAATACTGATTGGTGATCGGCTCACAACAATCCACAAACTCATAGCTGATGATGGGGATTTGGTGTACGTATGTGTTCCCAACCTATTTTAGAGGTGCTCTGGTATCCTGTTATCTACATAATCACAGTAATCCCTCTGCTAGTCTTCACATTAACCCTGTTTGTCCTTTACGCCTTTAGTGTTTACAGACTGCTGACACTTGCACCTCCTACTCTTGTTTGTTATGACAGCCATAATATAACTGAAAATGGAGATTTCTACCAGCATCCAAAACGGGAGCAATATCCCAGTTTTGTGATCATTTGATGGGGGCGATACCCCTTGAGAATTACATTTTAGTAGTTGGGTCGATCTCAGGCAGCTAGGGATACTGTATTGTCCCTTTGTTTTTTGTGGCAGATTTTGCTAGTGACAGTAAAGTAGAGGAAAGGCCTGTTGTTTCTTAATCCTTTTTGTCTTTGGCATGCAGAATTAGTATGGTTTGATGTGCCTGTCCTAGTGGCAGCATTAGCACAACAGCATCCTGCACATGAGTTGACAGAGAAATTATGGTAAGTTCCTCAGGCTCCCAACCGGTCCTCTTTCTGTCCTGTCTCACTGTGCTGCCCCCAGAGCTGCCGCCTGTGTCACTGACACTCATATACAGAAGAATTATTTTGAAATATGGGAGCAATTGGGAATGGGTTATGTAGAGATAATTTTTTGTTGATAATGTAAGATAGGCGTTTCGGTGCTGTCTCCTGAGGTTATAGTGAATTAAATAGCGTGTTTGCTCTGAGAGATATGCATTTAGATTTTAAAATAATATTTTTTTGTGGTTGCTTAGAACTTAGAAGCTATGTATGGGGGGGGGGGGGATATCCATTGTTTTTTTTTTAAATAATTGGTGAAGCTTTGTCATAACAGGTTAGATAGTAGTCAATCCCTTTAACCCTTTGGGGTTAACAGATGCTTTTTAACTTGGCAATTAGGGATCTTTCATTCAATTAAGTTTCCACATGTATTCCAATAGGGATAGTCACCCTATTTGTACTTGCTTCACATGCTATATAAACACTATTGCTTTTCACTTATCAGGAGTCACATATTTTACTTATGTTTTATTCCATACATTTTTAATTGTAAAATTAAATGTTTTATTTCATACCCATATTGCTTGGTATTTACATTTGAGAATATTGTGTTATGGAAGATAATAAAGAACTTTGGCATTAGAAAGCGGCAGCCCATGCAAATAATTGCTCAGGTGTGTGGTGTACTGGAACTGGAAACATGCACTGCTGCCATTTAAAAGACAATTCCTATTAGGTAGAGATTACTAAACCATGGATGAAAACATGATGTGGTGTCTGTGTTTTTTGTGTGTTTTTTTTTAAATAAATGTAAAGGTGCCCAAAGGTTATGATTACATTAAAATAAAATACATAACTTAGAATGTATTTTATATTAGATGCAGGTTACTGACCACGTACAGTTTACGTGGTCAGTAAGTAGTGATGTCGCGAATTGTTCGCCGGCGAATAGTTCCTGGCGAACATAGCATGTTCGCGTTCGCCTCGGCGGGCGAACATATGCGATGTTCGATCCGCCCCCTATTCATCATCATTGAGTAAACTTTGACCCTGTACCTCACAGACAGAATACACATTACAGCCAATCAGCAGCAGACCCTACCTCCCAGACCCTTCCACCTCCTGGACAGCATCCATTTTAGATTCATTTGGAAGCTGCATTCTTAGTGAGAGGAGGGACAGTGTAGCTGCTGCTGATTTAATAGGGAAATCGATAGCTAGGCTGGTGTATTCAGTGTCCACTACAGTCCTGAAGGACTCATCTGATCTCTGCTGTAAGGACAGCACCCCAAAAAGCCCTTTTTAGGGCTAGAACATCAGTCTGCTTTTTTTTTTTTTTCCTGTGTAATCTAATTGCAGTTGCCTGCCTGCCAGCGTGTGTGTCAGGCTCACAGCGTATACTGTGCCCACTTGCCCAGTGCCACCACTCATATCTGGTGTAACAGTAGTGTACATTTAAAAAAAAAAAAAACTTTTTTGACTATGAAATATTAGCAGACAGCTGCCAGTACCCAAGATGGCCGCCAATAAGGCAGATGGGGAGGGTTAGAGAGCTGTTTTGGGGGGGATCAGGGAGGTTGGGGGCTAAGGGGGGATGCTGCTCCACGGCATATGTAAATATGTCTGATGTGTCAGATGGGAGGCTGATCTCTACACTAAAGCTAAAATTGACCCTGCAAGCTCCCTACAAACTACCTAATTAACCCCTTCACTGCTAGCCATAATACACGTGATGCGCAGCAGCATTTAGCGGCCTTCTAATTACCAGAAAGCAACGCCAAAGTCATATATGTCTGCTATTTCTGAACAAAGGGGATCCCAGAGAAGCATTTACAACCATTTGTGCCATAATTGCACAAGCTGTTTGTAAATGATTTCAGTGAGAAACCTAAAATTGCGAAAAAATGTAATTTTTTTTTAAATTTTATCACATTTGGCGGTGAAATGGTGGCATGAAATATACCAAAATGGGCCTAGATCAATACTTTGGGTTGTCTACTACACTACACTTAAGCTAAAATTAACTCTACAAGCTGCCTACATGCTCCCTAATTAACCCCTTCACTGCTGGGCATAAAACACGTGTGATGCGCAGTGGCATTTAGCAGCCTTCTAATTACCAAAAAGCAACGCCAAAGCCATATAAGTCTGCTATAATGGCATGTCTGACACACAGTGTTGGGGCAAGGGTCCATCTGACCACTGATACCTGGTCTGCAAAGCATGGTCAGGGCAGGTATATCACCTACATTGCGCACTGTGAAGCGGGCGTAACCCTTACAAGTAACCCTTACACTATCTGATTGATACAACTTCATACCTGATGTTTTAAAGTACGTTATTCCAAACAATTTAGGAATGTTAGGTGATTTATGCTAGACATGTGCATGGCGAAAAAATTTGGTTCGGTTCGGATCGATTCAGATTTTTTCGAATTTCGGTTCGGATCGATTCGAATTCGGAAAAATTTGAATCGATTCGGTTCGGATTGATTCGGATTGATTCGGATTTGAATAAATTCGGCTGATTCGGTTCCATTTGGTTCAGTTCGGTTTGGAGATTCGCTTTGATTCGGTTCGGAAATTCAGAATTTCGGTAAGTGTTAGGTGGGATGTGCTGTATATTAGACTAGTATTATGTACTCTATATACACAATACTAGTGTAATCCATGGCCATCCGAATCTACCGAATAAATCCGAATAATCCGAATAAAGCCGAATAAATTTGAACTAATTCGGATTTATTCAGTAGATTCGGCACTATTTTAATTCGGAAATTCGAATCGATCCGAATCCCGAATTTACCGAATTCGGACGAATTTCCGAATCGATCCGAAATGAATCGGACATGTCTAATTTATGCCCTTTATGGATTAAAACCAGACTCTGCATCAACTATGTAATTTTCCATGGGAGTTTTGCCATGGATCCCCCTCCGGCATGCCACAGTCCAGGTGTTAGTGCCCTTGAAACAACTTTTCCATCACTATTGTGGCCAGAAAGAGTCCCTGTGGGTTTTAAAATTCGCCTGCCTATTGAAGTCTATGGCAGTTCGCCCGGTTGGCCGGTTCGCAAACTTTTGTGGAAGTTCGAGTTCTCCGTTCGCGAACCCAAATTTTTAGGTTCGCGACATCACTATCAGTAACCTGCATCTAATATAAAATACATTCTAAGTTATGTATTTTAATGTAATCATAACCTTTGGGCACCTTTATATTTATTAAAAAAAAAAAAACACACAAAAAAGACAGACACCACATCATGTTTTCATCCATGGTTTAGTAATCTCTACCTAATAGGAATTGTCTTTTAAATGGCAGCAGTGCATGTTTCCAGTTCCAGTACACCACACACCTGAGCAATTATTTGCATGGGCTGCCGCTTTCTAATGCCAAAGTTCTTTATTATCTTCCATAACACAATATTCTCAAATGTAAATACCAAGCAATATGGGTATGAAATAAAACATTTAATTTTACAATTAAAAATGTATGGAATAAAACATAAGTAAAATATGTGACTCCTGATAAGTGAAAAGCAATAGTGTTTATATAGCATGTGAAGCAAGTACAAATAGGGTGACTATCCCTATTGGAATACATGTGGAAACTTAATTGAATGAAAGATCCCTAATTGCCAAGTTAAAAAGCAACAGTTAACCCCAAAGGGTTAAAGGGATTGGCTACTGTCTAACCTGTTGTCACAAAGCTTCACCAATTATTAAAAAAAAAACACTGGATATCCCCATACATAGCTTCTAACTAAACATATTTCCTCTGTATGTATAAATGCAAAATTGCTAAACTACCAAGCCCACTCTCTGACTCCATTAGAATCACAATATACATGATGTCTAGGTTCTAAATCAGTTTGAATTGATAAATGTTATAAATTAAACAGACAGCTCAGCGCCTTTGCAGCTGTGTGTGGGGGCTGTGTGTGTGGGCTGTGTTTGTGTGTGGGCGCTGTGTGTGTGTGGGCGCTGTGTGTGTGTGGGCTGTGTGTGTGTGTGTGGGCTGGCTGGCTGTGTGTGTGGGCTGGCTGTGCGTGTGTAGGCTGTGTGTGTGTGTGGGCTGGCTGTGTGTGTGTAGGCTGCGTGTGTGTGTGGGCTGGCTGTGTGTATGTGGGATGGCTGGCTGTGTGTGTGCTTGGGGGCTGTGTGTGTGGGCTGGCTGTGTATGTGTGTGTGTGGGCTGGCTGGCTGTGTGTGTGTGGGCTGGCTGTGTGTGGGCTGGCTGTGTGTGGGCTGGCTGTGTGGGCTGGCTGTATGTGTGTGGGGGGGCTGTGTGTGTGGGCTGGCAATGTATGTGTGTGTGGGTGTGTGTGTGTGGGCTGGCTGTGTGTGTGTGTGTGGGCTGGCTGTGTGTGTGTGGGCTGGCTGTGTGTGTGTGGGCTGGCTGTGTGTGTGTGGGGGTGGGCTGGCTGTGTGTGTGTGTGTGTGTGGGCTGGCTGTGTGTGTGGCTGTGTGTGTGGGCTGGCTGTCTGTGTGTGTGTGTGTGTGTGTGGGCTGTCTGTCTGTGTGTGTGTGTGTGTGTGTGTGGGCTGGCTGTGTGTGTGTGTGGGCTGGCTGTGTGTGTGTGGGCTGGCTGTGTGTGTGTGTGGGGGGGGTGGGCTGGCTGTGTGTGTGTGTAGGTGGGCTGGCTGTGTGTGTGGGTGTGTGGGCTGGCTGGGTGTGTGGGCTGGCTGTGTGTGTTTGTGTGTGTGTGGGTGTGTGTGTGGGCTGGCTGTGTGTGTGTGAGGGCTGGCTGTGTGTGTGTGAGGGCTGGCTGTGTGTGTGTGCTGGCTGTGTGTGTCTTCTGAGTGTGTGGATGTATGAGTATTTAAGTATCTCAGTGTGTGTATTATATCTGTGTGTTTGTGTGGTACAGTGCATTGCCCCATTTCTTTTAAGTATTTTTTGTTCTCAGTAGAGGCCCCGCACATCGCTGTCAATCTGCCTAGGGACCTGCCCTTGCTAGGGCGGAGATTGGGCGGGGTTGGGCGGAGAGAAAGGGGGCCCCATTTTGTCATCCTGCCTTGGGCCCCGCAATGACTAGGGCCGGCCCTGCCAGATGGCTAAAGACAGGTACACATTCATGAGCTCACCTAATTACTCTTTAACAAAAGATACCAAGATAACTAAGTAAAATTGAAAATAGAAGTAAACTGGGAAGCTGTTTAAAATGTAATATTCTATCCAGTGAATTTAAGTTTATTTTTGCTTTACTGTACCTTTAAACTGACAGGAAATAAATCTATGATCAAACATCTACAAATGTGTACTATTTGTATGTTAGATGTTAAATGGTTCTTAAGTTCTTAAGGCTGTTAGAAGTGTAGAAGCGTGCACGTGTCTTTAGCAGTCTATAGCAGCAGTATATGCAAATTTGTACTATTTGTTTGTTAAATTTTAAATGGTTCTTAAGTTTACTTAGCTGGGATCAAACTTATAGTTGCCTCACTCTTGTATAATTTTTGCTCTTTATTACATGTGCCCCCTCCCCTTAAATTGTAAGCAAAGGACACAGATCTCTCCATACAAGTCATTTATCTAATTTGTGACACCTGCTCACATGTGTTATAATGAAAAATGTATTTCTGATGATCATTTCTGTGAAACCTATATTTTAAAGGCCATTGCAATATTTTTTTCTGTTTTTTTTCCAGCTGAAATACTATATTTAAAAATAGTCTATTTGTACTGCTTGTTTTTGTGTTGAATAAATCATTTGAATTATGTGCAATTTGTATTTCCTGCACGATTTGTTTTTAAATTAAACTGTTTTTACATAGCACCTTTTTTTTTTGTTTTTTGTTTTTTGTTTATTATTTTTCTCATTTTAAGTTATACATCATACAGTTCAATAGTGCTTTACATGAGATAGTCAATACAGTACCCTTGTCAGGTTTCAATAATAAATTCAACTAACAACAACAAACGTATACTCAATATGCGTTTCTGTAACTGTTCTTCTGAATATCCAGTTATTCTCTGCTTGTTCTGTTTCTAAAAGCAGAGATATGTGAGTAGATCCATAAATCCTCTGTTTTACTAACAATTGTTAATCTAGAAACCATCATGCGTCCCGGGCGTGGTCACGCCCCATCGATCCTATATAACATAATACTCTGTATCTCTTAAGATCCGTACCAGTTTGCACCTTTCTCTCGCCCCGAGGCTGGAGGACACCCCATCCTCATAGTGATCATTGGTGTGTTCATGTTGTGTGAGCCCTATTTTTAGTATTTTATGTGACCTGTGGTGAGTGCAGTGATTCATCCCATAAAAATTTGGCATTAAGAAAAAAGGTAGATTTATTGCGTTTCATGTAACCAAACTCCTCTAGGTTCAAAAGCTCTGTTATTCTATCCAGTCAGTTTGTTTTCATGGGGGTTTCAGGGGTTTTCCATGCCCGCGCTATTAGAGATCTTGCAACATTCAACCCTATCTGTAACAGTAAGGATCTCAATTTGCAGGGGATTTTAGGCAGGTCGTTCAACAGTGCGACTTTTGGGGATAATGCGAATTCCCTTCCCAAAATTGACTGGAAATGTGTCTCTACTTCCTTCCATGAAGGCTTTACTTTGGGGCAATACCACCACATGTGTGCTAAGCCACCCGGTTCCTGGCACCCACTCCAACACATACGCAACGACTCAGGGTATATTGTGTTTAATATGGTCGGTGTAAGATACCAGCGTGTCAATATTTTATAGTTCATCTCAAGTATCTGTGGGGACGTCGAAGATTTCTTAGTAGTTCTGAAAATTCTGTGCCAGTCTGTTATATCTATGTCTGTATTCAGATCCCCTGACCATTTGGTTGTGTATAGTGGTAATTGCGTTGTGTGGTGTGCTATAAGCAGTTTACGGGATAAAGAAAGAGGGTGTAGAACTAGGTTACCGCTATCGCATAATCTTTCAAATGGAGTGAGCGGTCTCAACAGATCTTGTTTATATTGTATAGTTTGTATAAAGTGATGTAATTGTGTACATAGCACCTTTTTAAACAAATACATTCTTAAAATTGTGAAGTGATTGCTCTTCCATACATACATAATTGCACGTCTCTTTTAACTGCTAATAATAGGTGATGATTTACTTATAGAACAGGTTTTGTCAATTAATATGTTTATACAAATAAAACAGGATACATAATTGCTGTCAATGTATTGTTTAATTGTATATTGTTCTTAAACAGCATATCAAGTATAGTAGATATTACATTTAATTGGTCATTCTCCTTTTTTGATGTCAGTTTAGTTAGTGGCAATAGCCTGCAAGAGAAGCAGAACACAGATTGTAAGTCATTTTTTGTTTCAGCTTTTTTCTTGCTATATTAAACAGACAACAGTTACACATCGATACATGATAGAAGACCCCCAGAACAATAATGAAATGTTAGGTCAAGAGAAGAGTTAAATAGGGAAGAAATATTTTAATGAAAGAAGAAAATGATATAAATGTAAGACAAAGAAAACATAGATGGAAAGGAGGTTGATGAAAAATGTTATCTTAGGAGAGTAGTGAAAGAATGTTTGTCTATCAGAAGTTCTAAGTCAACTCAAGGGTATTAAACAACACCCCAATCATTACTGTAGGAACTATAAAGCTCAAAAGTACCAACAGCCCTAAACACGCAAGGCAACCCCTTTTTTACATGGTTAGTGAGGGTGCACAGTACAAGGAGCCTGACATCCAAAACGTCGCCAACATGGACCTTGTATTGTAATGTAGGAGTCTCTGTATCACATAAAAACACTACACAACAACATATAAATTTCTCAATTTGTGTTTCTATTTTTTTTTTCAAGGGCCCTGCCGTACCAACAAGACTTCTTAGAATATCTCGGCTGAGCAGCGAGGTTTGGAATATTAGGCCCACTGAGAGTAGTAAATATGGGAAAACATGATTGATATAAGAAAGGCAGGAATAGATAGTAGGCAATGATGACCCTACCAGGACCTGCTGTCTATCCTTGATATTTAGGTTTGTGCCAGATTTATAAGCAACCCGTTCCAAATTTTTAAGATCTAGAACCAACCCTAAACTTTTTATTTTCAAAAACATTGACTATATGTGGTTTGCATTAGTAACTTACATTATCGATCCAGGCATTGTAAGCTGAAACCCTTGTGAACACTGATGGTTTGAGGTAGTAGTTGCATCCAAGGGCAGATCCAAAGCTAGTGATACCATGGACTTGGAAGACACCATTGACAGCACAGTTGAGAGGTCCACCAGAATCTCCCTAAGAAAGAAAACATGTGAATTGACTGTTGTAAAGGTACAAATCATGTAGACATTATGAAAAAAATATCTTAAATAAAATATGCAACACTCAAAAATAAAACATGGACTATTAAAATATGGTTGTGGTAGGTAAGGAAATATGCTCTTTGAATGCAGAACATACCTTGAAAAATATACATTTAGTTATGTTTTCTTCATGAGCAGGCGTAGACTTTGTATTCAGGATTGTCTCTCACATTAGCTCACAAAATTAGGCACATTTGAATTTTAGCTAGTTTTTGCCAATTTGACTCTAAACAACACCAAAAGTCTCACAGGAATACACCTCACAGGGACACCCTCCTGGCTAGTCACATGATAAAACTTTGCAATATTCTTCCTATCATTTTACATTCTTACATCATGAAATGTGCAGAAATATAAAGAATCTTTTTGAGCAGATATACTGTATGTTTGTGGACTGGCAATAGATGCAATATAATCTTGCACAGCTGTGTTGAAAAGTCAAAAAGCATCAATCTGAACTGGTTGAAGTGGGATTTGCTGTCCTAAACTACAGCTTTATTAAAATGTTTTTACACTATATATAAAATTAAAGTTGGAATAAATGTCAAATTATCTACTTATTTATCCTATCCATGAACAAAAGTCAATTTTTCTTCTGTTATGTGTGATCAGTCCACGGGTCATCATTACTTCTGGGATATAACTCCTCCCCAACAGGAAATGCAAGAGGATTCACCCAGCAGAGCTGCATATAGCTCCTCCCCTCTACGTCACTCCCAGTCATTCTCTTGCACCCAATGACTAGATAGGATGTGTGAGAGGACTATGGTGATTATACTTAGTTTTTATAACTTCAATCAAAAGTTTGTTATTTTACAATAGCACCGGAGCGTGTTATTGCCTCTCTGGCAGAGTTTGAAGAAGAATCTACCAGAGTTTTTACTATGATTTTAACCGGAGTAGTTAAGATCATATTGCTGTTTCTCGGCCATCTGAGGGAGGTAAAAGCTTCAGATCAGGGGACAGCGGGCAGATGAATCTGCATTGAGGTATGTAGCAGTTTTTATTTTCTGAATGGAATTGATGAGAAAATCCTGCCATACCGTTATAATGACATGTATGTATACTCTACACTTCAGTATTCTGGGGATGGTATTTCACTGGAATTACTCTGTTAAAAGTACATTAAACCTTTTAATAGGTATTTATTATGTTAAACGTTTTTGCTGGAATGTAGAATCGTTTGCATTTTCTGAGGTACTGAGTGAATAAATGTTTGGGCATTATTTTTCCACTTGGCAGTTGCTTGTTTTATTTGTGACAGTTTTGTTTCTCTCTCACTGCTGTGTGTGAGGGGGAGGGGCCGTTTTTGGCGCTCTTTGCTACGCATCAAAAATTTCCAGTCAGTTACTCTTGTATTTCCTGCATGATCCGGTTCATCTCTAACAGAACTCAGGGGTCTTCAAACTTCTTTGGAGGGAGGTAGATTCTCTCAGCAGAGCTGTGAGACTTATATATTGACTGTGATTAAAAACGTTACTCTGTAATTTTTATGCTTCAAATTTAATTATTGTTACTTTACTAATGGGAACAAACCTTTGCTAAAAGTTGTGTTGTTTTTAAGGATTGATGCTATAACTGTTTTTTTCAGTTCATTATTTCAACTGTCATTTAATCGTTTAGTGCTTCTTTGAGGCACAGTACGTTTTTGTTAAATAAGATTGTAACCAAGTTGCAAGTTTATTGCTAGTGTGTTAAACATGTCTGATTCAGAGGAAGATACCTGTGTCATTTGTTCCAATGCCAAGGTGGAGCCCAATAGAAATTTATGTACTAACTGTATTGATGCTACTTTAAATAAAAGCCAATCTGTACAAATTGAACAAATTTCACCAAACAGCGAGGGGAGAGTTATGCCGACTAACTCGCCTCACGTGTCAGTACCTGCATCTCCCGCCTGGGAGGTGCGTGATATTGTGGCACCTAGTACATCTGGGCGGCCATTACAGATAACATTACAAGATATGGCTACTGTTATGACCGAAGTTTTGGCTAAATTACCAGAACTAAGAGGCAAGCGTGATCACTCTGGGGTGAGAACAGAGTGCGCTGATAATACTAGGGCCATGTCTGATACTGCGTCACAGCTTGCAGAGCATGAGGACGGAGAGCTTCATTCTGTGGGTGACGGTTCTGATCCAAACAGATTGGATTCAGATATTTCAAATTTTAAATTTAAATTGGAGAACCTCCGTGTATTACTAGGGGAGGTTTTAGCGGCTCTTAATGATTGTAACACTGTTGCAATACCAGAGAAATTGTGTAGGTTGGATAAATACTTTGCGGTACCGGCGAGTACTGACGTTTTTCCTATACCTAAGAGACTAACTGAAATTGTTACTAAGGAGTGGGATAGACCCGGTGTGCCGTTCTCACCCCCTCCAATATTTAGAAAGATGTTTCCAATAGACGCCACCACACGGGACTTATGGCAAACGGTCCCTAAGGTGGAGGGAGCAGTTTCTACTTTAGCTAAGCGTACCACTATCCCGGTGGAGGATAGCTGTGCTTTTTCAGATCCAATGGATAAAAAATTAGAGGGTTACCTTAAGAAAATGTTTGTTCAACAAGGTTTTATATTGCAACCCCTTGCATGCATCGCGCCGATTACGGCTGCGGCAGCATTTTGGATTGAGTCTCTGGAAGAGAACCTTAGTTCAGCTACGCTGGACGACATTACGGACAGGCTTAGAGTCCTTAAACTAGCTAATTCATTCATTTCGGAGGCCGTAGTACATTTAACCAAACTTACGGCTAAGAACTCAGGATTCGCCATTCAGGCACGTAGGGCGCTGTGGCTAAAATCCTGGTCAGCTGATGTAACTTCTAAGTCCAAATTACTTAATATACCTTTCAAGGGGCAAACTTTATTTGGGCCCGGTTTGAAAGAAATTATCGCTGACATTACAGGAGGTAAGGGCCACGCCCTGCCTCAAGACAAAGCCAAAGCTAAGGCTAGACAGTCTAATTTTCGTCCCTTTCGGAATTTCAAAGCAGGAGCAGCACCAACTTCCACTGCACCAAAACAGGAAGGAGCTGTTGCTCGTTACAGACAAGGCTGGAAACCTAACCAGTCCTGGAACAAGGGCAAGCAGGCCAGGAAACCTGCTGCTGCCCCAAAGACAGCATGAACCGAGGGCCCCCGATCCGGGACCGGATCTAGTGGGGGGCAGACTCTCTCTCTTCGCCCAGGCTTGGGCAAGAGATGTTCAGGATCCCTGGGCGCTAGAGATCATATCTCAGGGATACCTTCTAGACTTCAAATTCTCTCCCCCAAGAGGGAGATTTCATCTGTCAAGGTTGTCAACAAACCAGATAAAGAAAGAAGCGTTTCTACGCTGTGTACAAGATCTGTTATTAATGGGAGTGATCCATCCGGTTCCGCGGTCGGAACAAGGACAAGGGTTTTACTCAAACCTGTTTGTGGTTCCCAAAAAAGAGGGAACTTTCAGGCCAATCTTGGATTTAAAGATCCTAAACAAATTCCTAAGAGTTCCATCGTTCAAAATGGAAACTATTCGGACAATCTTACCCATGATCCAAAAGGGTCAGTACATGACCACAGTGGATTTAAAGGATGCTTACCTTCACATACCGATTCACAAAGATCATTACCGGTATCTAAGGTTTGCCTTCTTAGACAGGCATTACCAGTTTGTAGCTCTTCCATTCGGATTGGCTACGGCTCCAAGAATCTTCACAAAGGTTCTGGGTGCCCTTCTGGCGGTACTAAGACCGCGAGGAATTTCGGTAGCTCCGTACCTAGACGACATTCTGATACAAGCTTCAAGCTTTCAAACTGCCAAATCTCATACAGAGTTAGTTCTGGCATTTCTAAGGTCGCATGGATGGAAAGTGAACGAAAAGAAGAGTTCTCTCTTTCCTCTCACAAGAGTTCCATTCTTGGGGACTCTTATAGATTCTGTAGAAATGAAGATTTATCTGACAGAAGACAGATTAACAAAGCTTCTAAATGCATGCCGTGTCCTTCATTCCATTCAACTCCCGTCAGTAGCTCAATGCATGGAGGTGATCGGCTTAATGGTAGCAGCAATGGACATAGTACCCTTTGCACGTCTACATCTCAGACCGCTGCAATTGTGCATGCTGAGTCAGTGGAATGGGGATTACTCAGACTTGTCCCCTACTCTGAATCTGGATCAAGAGACCAGAAACTCTCTTCTATGGTGGCTTTCTCGGCCACATCTGTCCAGGGGGATGCCATTCAGCAGGCCGGACTGGACAATTGTAACAACAGACGCCAGCCTACTAGGTTGGGGCGCTGTCTGGAATTCTCTGAAGGCTCAGGGACATTGGAGTCAGGAGGAAAGTCTCCTGCCAATAAACATTCTGGAATTGAGAGCAGTTCTCAATGCCCTTCTGGCTTGGCCCCAGTTAAAAACTCGGGGGTTCATCAGGTTTCAGTCGGACAACATCACGACTGTAGCTTACATCAACCATCAGGGAGGGACAAGAAGCTCCCTAGCAATGATGGAAGTATCAAAGATAATTCGCTGGGCAGAGTCTCACTCTTGCCACCTGTCAGCAATCCACATCCCGGGAGTGGAGAACTGGGAGGCGGATTTCTTGAGTCGCCAGACCTTTCATCCGGGGGAGTGGGAACTTCATCCGGAGGTCTTTGCCCAAATACTTCGACGTTGGGGCAAACCAGAGATAGATCTCATGGCGTCTCGCCAGAACGCCAAACTTCCTCGCTACGGGTCCAGATCCAGGGATCCGGGAGCGGTTCTGATAGATGCTTTGACAGCACCTTGGAACTTCGGGATGGCTTATGTGTTTCCACCCTTCCCGCTGCTTCCTCGATTGATTGCCAAAATCAAACAGGAGAGAGCATCAGTGATTCTAATAGCGCCTGCATGGCCACGCAGGACTTGGTATGCAGATCTAGTGGACATGTCATCCTGTCCGCCTTGGTCTCTACCTCTAAGACAGGACCTTCTGATACAGGGTCCATTCAAACATCAAAATCTAACTTCTCTGAAGCTGACTGCTTGGAAATTGAACGCTTGATTTTATCAAAACGTGGGTTTTCTGAGTCGGTTATTGATACCCTGATACAGGCTAGGAAGCCTGTTACCAGAAGGATTTACCATAAGATATGGCGTAAATACCTATACTGGTGCGAATCCAGAGGTTACTCCTGGAGTAAGGTTAGGATTCCTAGGATATTGTCCTTTCTACAAGAAGGTTTAGAAAAGGGTTTATCGGCTAGCTCATTAAAGGGACAGATCTCAGCTCTGTCCATCTTGTTTCACAGGCGTCTGTCAGAAAATCCAGACGTCCAGGCCTTTTGTCAGGCTTTAGCTAGGATCAAGCCTGTGTTTAAAACTGTTGCTCCGCCATGGAGTTTAAACCTTGTTCTTAACGTTCTACAAGGAGTTCCGTTTGAACCCCTTCATTCCATTGATATAAAGTTGTTATCTTGGAAAGTGTTATTTTTAATGGCTATTTCTTCGGCTCGGAGAGTCTCTGAGTTATCAGCTTTACATTGTGATTCTCCTTATTTGATTTTTCATTCAGATAAGGTAGTTCTGCGTACAAAACCTGGGTTCTTACCTAAGGTAGTCACTAACAGGAACATCAATCAAGAGATCGTGGTGCCTTCCCTGTGCCCGAATCCTTCTTCAAAGAAGGAACGTCTTCTACACAATCTGGATGTAGTTCGTGCCCTCAAGTTCTACTTGCAGGCAACTAAGGATTTTCGACAAACGTCTTCCCTGTTTGTCGTGTACTCTGGTCAGAGGAGAGGTCATAAGGCTTCGGCTACCTCTCTCTCCTTCTGGCTTCGTAGCATAATTCGTTTAGCCTATGAGACTGCTGGACAGCAGCCTCCTGAAAGAATTACAGCTCATTCTACTAGAGCTGTGGCTTCCACTTGGGCCTTTAAGAATGAGGCCTCTGTTGAACAGATTTGCAAGGCTGCAACTTGGTCTTCGCTTCATACTTTTTCCAAATTTTACAAATTTGACACTTTTGCTTCTTCGGAGGCTATTTTTGGGAGAAAGGTTCTTCAGGCAGTGGTTCCTTCTGTATAATGAGCCTGCCTATCCCTCCCGTCATCCGTGTACTTTTGCTTTGGTATTGGTATCCCAGAAGTAATGATGACCCGTGGACTGATCACACATAACAGAAGAAAACATAATTTATGCTTACCTGATAAATTCCTTTCTTCTGTTGTGTGATCAGTCCACGGCCCGCCCTGTTTTTTAAGGCAGGTAAATATCTTTTAAATTATACTCCAGTCACCACTTCACCCTTGGTTTCTCCTTTCTCGTTGATTCTTGGTCGAATGACTGGGAGTGACGTAGAGGGGAGGAGCTATATGCAGCTCTGCTGGGTGAATCCTCTTGCATTTCCTGTTGGGGAGGAGTTATATCCCAGAAGTAATGATGACCCGTGGACTGATCACACAACAGAAGAAAGAAATTTATCAGGTAAGCATAAATTATGTTTCTATTGATAAAAAAAATACAATGCCTACTTGTCCTCATTTTTCCCATACAAAATATTTTAACAACATTATTATACAAATTACCTAATGTTTATACCTCCAATTAAACTATGGAACTTATTTCATGTTGTCTTCTATGATATTGACTGCATGTTACAAGAATGTAAGATTTTGAAAATGCCTTGTGATGTAAACCAATGTGATTGAGCCACACAATGTGATCCATCATGACTCTTTGGATAAAACACCTATGGCTCCATCTTGTATCACAATTATCATGATAATATTTTAAACATAGTAAAGCTATACCATATTAGCTGAATAAAATGAAATATTACAAGCAAGTTGGAAATGCCATATAATTGATGTAAAACATCTTACATTGCAGCTTGAAGTGATTCCATCACCACCAGCGCACACCATGGTGGTCTTGACTGTGGTGCCCCAATAAGAGCCGGAGGAACAAGTTGAGTGGGCAACCACAGGGAGAGGAGCCTGCTGAAGAATAGAAGGGAGAGATCCACCAGCTGCAGGAAGAATGAAATGGGGAAGCACATTAAAACTTTGAAGCAACTTTTACAACTCACAATAAAAAACAAGCAATAACTTAATTTAATAAGTATATTTTTAACTTACTGCTAGTCCTGCCCCATCCTGTAACGGTGCAAGGGTAATTGTGGGCCAAGACAGATCCACTGCTGGGCAGGGCAGCCACTTTCACATAACTGTTCAGGACAGCGTTGGAGGCCAGCTTGAGAACTGCAATATCATAACTAAATACAAATATAGAAGATTACAAAGTTAAATCGGCAAATATAAGGAATGAAATCATTAGGTCATTTACTTGAATATTTACCCTAGGCATATAGCAATTCATAACATGAGGACTTCACAATGAAAAACATCTCACCTAAGAAGGAGGATATTGTGTTTGTATTGCAGGGGAGCCGGGAAATGTAATGTGAAATTTTTAAATTTCACAATTGTGAATGGTAGAAATTTAATTTTTTCAACCTGAAAGTCTAAAAAATCCTCAAGTTTTATCCAGTTTATTGAAAATCTGAAAGGCAAATTGATAACTCAACAATATGACTACATGCTAAATTCCGAATTGAATGTCCAAGGTTTCTTTGAAAATGGGGCCAATTTATCAAATCAGTGCTGGTGAATCTACAAAGGCAATATATTTCTCCATTCATTCATACAGAATATATACAGTATGCCATGTTGAGAGGAGAGTGGGTTTGGAATTAAGAGAGGGCGATTCTCCCCCGATACAGGAGGAAGTGTGTGATCAGAGCGTACAGCATTGAGTGTGAGAAAAGGTGAAAATTTAAGTTTTGAAGTGTATTGTATTTCTGATTCTGTATATGACAACATATGTATACATGACAATTATATTGTGTTTTTTATGGAATTACACTATGGACGAAGATTGTATTATTATAGAAATTCACTTTATAACAGTTTTTCAGTCTGATACTTTGTATTTCTGTAAATATTGGCTGATATGAAGACTGATGTACAGTTTTTTCATTTTATTTTGTTTGTCATATTGTATTCTCCTTCATACCATTATAAAAAGGCATTTAAAAAGAAAAACATCTCACCTAGGCCCTGATGATCTAAAGTGCCACAAGGCAGCAAACTATTCAAAAGGGATCTGTTGCAATGTTGAGAAAGCCAGCAAAATATTCAAAAGTGCCGACAGTAGTACTGTTTAAAGGCAGCATCACCGAGATGCGTTTTACCATACATTTCATTGGGTGTTGATGCTTCTTTGATACTGGTGAAATATTCAAAGCAGTATCGCCACCTACATCGAAGATGTAATGTAAATGATCCCTTTACACAGTACTATATGACAATACAATGTACATGTGTCATCAGAAACTCAACCCATGTTCTTCCAATAAAATAGTGAATTTAACATATCTATAATACACCTATGGGAGTTGTATGGGGGATTGTAGGTATATGATATATGTGTATATATTGTTTAATGTATATGTATTGTATAGTATAATGTAAGAATATGTATGTAAACTGTGATTGTACTAATCATCTATTGTTTCACTAGGCGTGTTTTTTTTACTTACTTTATTGTAATTGCGCTTTCTCAATATTCATATTTACATTATGTTAAGAACGTGCAATCAAGATTGCAATTTTCATTTTTCTCGTTGACATATTTCACAATATTGTGATCTCAATGTTGCATTTTTTATATTTCATAATATTGAGAACACGATTGCGTGATCATGTTTTACCTATAATATTGCAATTGCACTGTAGCAGATGTGTTCTATATTAATATATATTTATATCTATCTATAGATTAATAGATGTATATTAATATTAATATAGAACACATTTGCTACAGAGTGATCACAATATTAAAAGTAAAATACTATTGCGCTCTCAGTATAGTGAAATATGAAAACGTGAAAATACGATTGCAATTTTGTGATTGTGCAATCTTAAAATAAATTAAAAAAATCACGCCTAAGGAAACAATAGAAGATTAGTACAATCACGCTTACAGTTTACATACATGTTCTTAAATTATACTATACAATCCCCCAGCTCCTATAGTTTTAATAGGATATTTTGTCCGCAATGTCGTCAGACTTTTGCTGAAGTTGAGATCCCCATTATATCCTATGGGAGACACATCGCCATTCATCAGCACAACGAGGTTCAGCCCACTTTGTAGAAAATATTGACAGACCGACAGACTGAGAGCCTGGCAAGCACAAACAGGCAATTTCTCGTCGGTATTCTCCACAGCCTTTGTCCTTACCACCTGTATTGGAAGGCTTCTCGTTGAATCAACTACCCTTTCTTTGATGAATCTCTAAATTACTTTTGAACTTGTGACCTTGCTACTTGAGATCACGACTCCTTATTTTGGCGTTGGCTAGCTTAGAAAAGAGAAGAGAAAGAGCTGACAGTAGGGAAACCATTAAGGTTATGACGTCTTTCCTTCTACACTTTCTTTTTTTTTTTAGATCATGTACCATTTTAGTAGCACTTCTTTGAATATATTCTAGGTTATGTATACAGAGATTTTTCCTCTAGAGCTGTACATAATATTTAAAAAGGTCTAACTAATGACATAAGTTTAATGTTCTGCTGCTAATATATTTACCTATTTATTTTAGATTTCCATTAACCTAGATATTGAACTTCCAATTCTAAAATATTAATTTCATTGTCAAAATGATTATCATATTGTTCACAAATTCCTTATATATATATATATATATATATATATATATATATATATATATATATATATATATAAAAAATTATTCTCTGATTACATATTCTCGGAAGTTAAAAGCATTTTTTATTCAACATTTTTTTAATCTTTGGGCAACCCCATATATCATGTATTATATCTGCTGTGATACTGCATTGTTTACCAAACAATATGTCCACATCACCTACTTTATTTTCATTTTATTAAGGAATCATTACCAGAATACAAAATGCAACGTTTCGGGTAGTACACCCTTAATCATGCCATACAACACTCACAAAGATTCTATTTATAGCAACCTAGACCTCATAATCACAATGTAGCAACACCTGACTTCATTGTTTACCAGCATTTGAACTATATAAAATTGTAATTATTAATGCTATGTCTAAAATATAAGAGCACATGTCGTTATTTAGAATATCTTTAATTATTTATTGATAATTTTAAGGCATATTTGAATCTTATATAATGTATGTATTTTATATTGCTGGGATGATGCATTTAAGTTGTAGGTGTTACTTACCCAGCTGCAACATTGTTGGTGTTCCAGTTAGCATGTTTCACAATCTTTGACACAGCAATGATCTGCTCAGTACCATCATTCAAGCTAAGGTTGTGATCTCCCAATGCCACACGGAAAGAAACCACTCTGTTCATGAAACATAAAAAAGTATCTTAGTCTATTTATTGACAGTGCCAGAAGGAAGTTTATCAGAGCAGCTAGACTAAAGACAAACCAGTGAACAGAACACCATGAACACTAGCGATCATTGCACAAATGTTACAACACAAGAAACTCTGCATTAAAGGTCTGTTATAATCCATTTATCAATGCACAATCCTTATTTAAACAATTCTGGGTGTATTCAGCATGTTACATGCATATTTACATACATAAATTTAGCAAGCAGGAAAGATCAGCATGTGTTTTTGGAGTGGGCATTATGCTGGCATGAAATCTTTGGCTACCAATAGTACTGAGGGGTGACAGAGATTACAGAGGTGACCTATGTATGCATGTAGTTGTTTTTAAAGGGGTTGCTGAGGCATGTTTTTGGTTTGAAGTCTGACGTGGACATATAGGTGGCTTTAGCTGGTTAAGGCAAGGGTTGAGGTGGGATGCAGGTATTTAGAGTAAAGCTTTTACATTTTAAAGATAGCCATGCATGCCATATTTGTAATTATCTGGCTTCTCTAGCAGTTCAAAATATATATCAGGGACTTTCTTAAATAATTATTACTAGTATACATCATTTACCCAAATAAGATAGATACCTGATATTTACGGATATCTATCTATCTATCTATCTATCTATCTATCTATCTATCGTCTATCTATCATCTATCTATCTATCTATCTATCTATCTATCTCTCTATTTATTTATCTATCTATCTATCGGAAGAAAATAGAAAATGTTTTTGAACATAATGACAAATGGAATGATAGAATGCATTAAACAGTGGAAAATTAGCTTACAAAAAATTGTATAAATGGGTTCTTTGTTGTAAATAATATATGTTGCACATTTTTTTTTACATTATTACATTTTTATTTAAGCTTCAAGAGCTGTTATCACAATTTGCTTTGACCTTACACCTCACAAGAGCATTTGCTGCTTAGTTAACCTTCCCATGTGTGTAATATAGTATAAATCATGCAAAAGATTATTTTAGTGCAATTGCTTTGCAAATCTGAGGACTCCTTACCTGTCCACACAGTGAGCAGCAGTCAGGACCCAGTTAGCACGGATTAGGGTTCCACCGCAGGTGTGGTACCAGCTGCTTCCAGAGAGATATTGCAGAGAAACCTGGTTGAGAAAAATGATACACAAAAATTTTGAAACTAGAAAGTAGTTATTAGTAAAGTTAGTGGTATATTTTAATTTAATGTAATCTTTTAGACTTCTGACTTCTTGGTTACTCTGTGGTTACTAGTTTTAGTTGAAGCATTTTGAACACCAGTGCTAAATATCTGTTTACCAACTGAATTTTCCTTTACACATAGAAATTCAGATATATATGATTTATCTGACCACCAACTTGCAAATAAAAAACAATATTAAAATTTACATATATCAGGAAAATCCTTCATAATAAAAGGCATAGCTACCAAGGGCATAACTACAGGGGGTCTCAGAAGTCTCAGTGGAGACTGGGCCCACATCTTTAGGGGGCCCAACTAGCCCTGCTGTTAGCAGTAGCATTGTTGAGCGGGGCTGGTGGCACCAAGCAATATAGGCATCATGTCTGGTCCCTGTTGTGCCCCCTTACAGTGTAACTACAGTGTATGGGGGCAGGTTTTCCAAGATGGCTGTCACACGTGATGCTGTACATAAAAATCTGCCACCATATTTATAAAGGAAGGCTTGTCAGATGTATATCTTTTCACATGGACTAAATAAAGGGTGAAGGAGGACTCACTGTCATAGAGAGCAGCTCTTTTTATCCTATGTGGCTACTGGCTTAGTGCTGATTTTAAGCTAGAATGTTTGAACGAATGGCTGATACTTAGCATTTTTAGGAGGCAAGGGGCATCTCAAACATTGCAATAAACATGTGTAACATTTTTATTATGTGAAAAGTCACAATTTTGAATATGGAGAGGTAGGACACAGTTCTTATGACCATTATGGTGTTGTAAGCTTGGCCTGAAAAAATTGTGCTCATTAGATTCGGAAATTCATCTTAATAATGGTGCAGCAAAGTCTCTTCTAAGTTGCTTACATCACTGCTATCAAAGAACATAGTAGCATCACTTTTTATCAATATCTATCTATCTATCTATCATCTATCTATCTATCTATCTATCTATCTATCTTTATTACAGCATGCATTGCATGAATGATCATTTCATGGTAACCTAGTCTTTAATTAATTAAAAGGTTAAACAAATGTAAACTCTGCCAACTAGAAGCTTATATTGTTAAATGAAGAGCCCTTTGTTAAGAAAATGTTTTCCAGTTGGGCTCTCTACAAGGGGAAGACTGAATACTTAATGTAGAGTGTGAGTATAAAACCTCACGTCACCTTATTCTAGCAGCAGGACATAAGCTCCTAAAGTCTGTTTCTTCTTTTATGTCCCAGAGACTCAGGGCTAGATTAGCATCAGAAAATGGCGCACAAACGTTTTACTTTTAACTTGTAATACACGCACTACCTGTCAAGCGCAAAAAGCTTACTTCTAGCAAAGTTACGCTCAAACAAAAGCACTAAATAGTAGACATGTGTGATTTGATTCGGTCCGAATCGAAATTCGGACGAATTTGTCGAATTCGGAGATTCGGATCGATTCGAATTTCCGAATTGCGGTAGTGCTGAATCTACCGAATAAATCCGAATTGATTCGAATTTATTCGGTAGGTTCGGATGGATTCGGATGGCCGTGTATTACACTAGTATTGTACAGTATACTAGTGTAATACACAGCACATCCCACTTAACACTGACCAAAATTCGGAAATTCCGAATCGATTCGAACCGAATCGAACCAAATCAAACCAAATTTTTTACGAATCCAAAAGAATCCGAATGAATCTGAAACGAATTCATTCGATTTCTTCCGAATTCGAATCAGTCTGAATCGATCCGAACCAAACCAAATTTTTCGAAGCTGCACAAGTCTACTAAATAGCGCGTCACTTGTAATCTGACCCCCAATGGGGAATATGACCAAATACAATTTTATTTGTTTTGCAAGATAATGTCTCTTTAAATATCTAGTATTTGTTTTAATATGTTCCTAAAAGGTTATTAAACATTTTATTGCTATTAATATTTACCTGCCAAGGCCATGCATTTTTGGCTGCATTGGTTCCTCCTACAACACGTGCACTATCCTGTATGTCCTCAATGTAGCTGATGTCCTCGGAACATTGTCCTTGAAAAAAAAAAAAGAAAGTTGTACATATGAAGATACCATGTGCTAGATTACAAGTGAGGTGCAAACGATTTTACGCTAGTGCAATCGTGTTTTTGTGAGCTATTTTCATTGCGCTGATATTACAAGTGGAGCGAAATCACGATTGTGGTAGGGTAATTGCCATTTACGCTTCAATCCTTACCGCAATCTCAGAGCTGAAATGTCACAAAACACATCAAAAATACATTACAAAGTACAGTTACACTCATATTAACACTGTCTAATAAAAATTATTTTAATAAAAATAGTGCACAAAAAAGTTATAAGGGCTCAAAGATCTAGGAAATCTAGGGTTGGAGAAAAAAAAGGCAGGCAAATGGCTTTAACATTGAGACACATACATATACATGTCTAAAGATGTATTTGTATGTATGTATGTATATGTTTACATATGTGCACATATATATTAATGTATTTGTATGTGTATATATGTATTTACAGTCATTTATACACATATAAAAACATTAATATATATGTACACATATATTAATATATATATATATATATATAAGTGCATTATATCCCTTTGCCATTAAGTAGATGAAAACATGATAAAACATTTTTATGCAATATTCATATTTAATAAAGATTTTAACCATGTATAAACTGTAAATACCGTATTTTTTACATTTACTAATGCGAATATGCTATGTTGTTTGCGCGATGGGTGTTTTTTTTCAACAATTTTTTCTCTCCATTGACTTCTATGGGGAATGCGAAAATGTAATGGTGTTTGTGCGATCTAGGGTGTTTTTTCCTCACTTTTTCTTCTCCATTGATCTCTATGTGGGAATACATGCACGCGCACGCGAAAACTTAAGTTAGGTTTTTCGTGCTATTCGGGTTAACGCTAGCACAAAATACATTTTTTTTGGACTTGTAATACGATCGCAACCCGACAAGCGCAAAAATGAAAATCCTAGCGGAGTAATACCGCGCCACTTGTAATCTAGCCCTATAAATATAATAATATATTTAAAAACTGATTATTAGGTGTTTACTCCTACATTAAATTGTATGGTTGCTTATTGAGTTTGTAATTATTCTCTAATAATTTGCTTTGCATGGGCATTAAAGCTACTGGCAACAAAGTTTACTAGTTTAATATACAAAGGGACATATAGAAGTGGTGTAATATAAACTTGTAATTTTTTCTAGCTTTAAGTGTTTAAAGACATACATTTTCAAAAAAGACTATTTCATGAAAAAGGTGACACATGGAGAAGGAATGTGGATGTGAAATGCGTAGTGGAGAGTTTGCAGTTTGACCATACATTGTATTTACAGCAGTGTTATCTTGTTTCCTGCTTATTTTTAATACAAGTATTGTTTTTATTAAATATTTTACTATACTTTATTTAATTGTGTATGATTGCTATATATTGTGAACTGAGAGTACAAATATTTACTTTTTAACACATTGAAGTATCGTATGTATTTCTACCAGTTGTACTTTAAGCTTGCAGTTTCTATTTTTTATTTTATTTCACTTTTATCTCTTTTACAAATAGCAACATTACATTGTATAATTCTACAATTTTAAGGTGGTATAGTCCCCCTTTCTATAGGATGTGCTCTGCTTTAGTGGTGTAGACACTGTTTCATGAATGTAAAACTTTTTGGTATTAGTAAAAATCCATTTCATCCACATTTCATTTTGCATGGGCAGACAATGCATCCAACTTCACTGGATCTGACATTTGTTTTTCTATTGCTGATAGTAACTAGATCCAATGCTTCTGCTTTCAATATTCTTCTTCTAATCAATCTACCATATACTGTATATATATATATATATATATATATATATACCAACCATATTTAAATTCTGGAGAAAAAAAAACCTAATAATCAGAGCTAAAAAACCGCTGATGTACATTATTAAAAATAGCACAAAGACCCTAACCTGGGCTGTTACTAGGGATGGGCGAATGTTTCTAAAAATTCGAAATTTAAAACGAATTTTGATACATTCGTTCGTTCGAATCGAATTTCGAATGTTTATATAACATTCTAACATTCTATTTTCGAATTTTTCAATAAAATTCGAAAATATTCGTTCGAATAATAGAATGTTTAGCTATGTAATGCATTCAATTTCGAAATGTAATATTCGAATTCGAATGTGACATTCGAATTCGAATGTCACATTCGAATTTGAAGTAGTATTTCTAGTCTAATACTGTGTTTTAAATGTAATATTTGAATTCGAATGCTACATTCGAATTCGAATGTCACATTCGAATTTGAAGTAGTATTTCTAGTCTAATACTGTGTTTTAAATGTAATATTCGAATTTGAATGTGACATTCAAATTCGAATGTCACATTCGAATTCTAAATAGTATTTCTAGTCTAATACTGTGTTTTTTAAATGTAATATTCGAATTCGAATGTCACATTCAAATTCGAAATAGTATTTCTAGTTTGCAACTGTGCTTAATAAATGTAATATTCAAATTCGAATGTGAAATTCGATTTGAATGTGACATTCGATTTGAATTTGACATTCAAATTCGAAATAGTATTTCTAGTCTAATACTGTGTTTTATAAATGTAATATTCGAATTCGAATGTGACATTCGATTCGAATGTGATATTCGATTTGAATGTGACATTCGAAATAGTGTTTCTAGTCTACAATTGTGTTTTATAAATGTAATATTCAAATTCAAATGTGACATTCGAATGTAACTTTCAAATTCGAATGTGACATTCGAAAACTGTAAATAACATTCGAAAATCGAATTTTTAAGAATATTCGTTCTTATCAACATTCTATTATGTAAATCGAATTTCTACAATAACATTCGTTCTAACATTCGAATTTGGATATAAACACATTCGCCCATCCCTAGCTGTTACCTAAAACATTTAACCGTAGAATATCATGAAATAATGCAAAGCACTTGTAAGAAAGCTACAGTCTCAGTGTAGTGAGGAGGAACTATCTTACTTCCTCATGTCTTCTATCCTCCCTCTTCTTTTCACCCCCCCCCCCTTTTTTCCCAAAAGTGAGTCTAATATATAATGTTCTCTTGTGACAATATTATTTAAAGGGACACTCAAGTCAAAATAAACTTTTATGATTTAGAAAGAAAGTGCAGTTTTAAGACACTTTCCAATTTACATACATTATCAAATTTTGCTCATTCTTTTTATATGCAAACTTTCTGGGACAAGATCCTACTGTGCATGTGCACAAGCCTACAGGGTATAATTATACTAGTCTGTGATTGGCTGATGTCTGTCACATGATACAGGGCACCAGAAAATGGGAGAAAAAATTAATTTGTCAGAAAAAAATCTACTGCTCATTTGAAATTCAGAGTAGGCCTGTCTTTAAGGGCACACATGTTTGTTTGCGGACTGTTAAGAAGCTCTATTACAGGGTGCCAAGACAGTAGCAACTTTATGAATTAAAATTAATATAATACGGGGAAAATATAGTGTGATTTTACTAATTCATAGTGTGATCTGGAGAACAGACCTCAAGCAGTCTGTTACATTACCTAATAGTGTGACTTGACAACTCTGCTATATACAATTACATATGCACAGACACATATATATTTACTAATAGACTGCTGTATAATAGTATACACATATGTAACTTACCGCAAAGGACAAGAGCAGCAAGCAGAACGAGCTTCAGCATTGTGGATCTGTTTCAAGTGAACTTCCCTACTGAATATCATTGTTGACTTATATTTATACCTGGACTGGCAAGGAATCTGCTAATGTGAGTATGAGAAAAGCTCCATAAATTACAGGTGCAACAAATGGCAAACACGTTGATTTGTTTCGCAATGGTCATATTTATAGTTCTCAAGGTCTTGTAGCATATTTATAGTTTATTTTCTTATTCAAGTTATACAGTAGTTTGCATAAGCACTCACCCCCTTATAGGTATTTTATCATGTTATTTTGTTATTGTGGTAAATTTATTTAACCCTTTAAGGACACAGCTTTCAGTTTGCTCAATTGTTTTATGACGGAAAAATTCCGTCATATGTCCTTAAGAGGTTAGGATTGTCTGTCCCTGATCTGAATAATATTAAAGATGGAAAACCTTGTTTTTAAAAAGAAATCTGAAACATATTAATTGTGTTAGTAGCTTTAGTGCAGCCAGTTTCTTTTAATTAGTTTAATTAGTTGAGAAGAGTTTACAAAACGAACTTTAATGTGAGCATATCAAAGCATTTATGTGCCGCACGAACTAGTGAAACTACCAAAATAAGTACAATTGCATCAGAAGCACATTGCCATTATACGCAAAGTTTGAAATATTTCTCTATATATAGTGTCTACACACAGAGTATTGCTTTTCTATAAACAGCTTCGCCTTATAAAAGTTGTGAACTAGCGCTTTCTGATTTGAAAGAGTGCTAGTTTTTCTCATATGTGAAACACCGCTTTTTAGAGACTGCACAGAAAGACTAATATAGTTCGCCCTCTAATCCAATCAAGAGTGTTAAACATTTTCTTTTATATCAGTTTTATATACTATATTTTTTACATAATATATTTAAAGGTTGGCCAACCAAATTTAACCAATTGTTTTTTTTTTATATCTTAGATTTTTAGCATTTTCTATAAACCTAAATAATTGATCTAAGGAACAAATATTGGTTAATTTATTAAATCTAATTTCTGAAACTATCTGATTTAGAACTGCCCTTCAACGTGTTAGAGCTCTCTTCCTATTATCATACATTGTATAAATATTGTGGTGTATTAGATTAATTTATATGCATTATATTAATCTTTCCATATTGGGTATTAGCTTTTAGCGCTTAAGAGTTCTATCCCTTGACTAGAAGAAATTATACTAGTGGTGAGCAGTATGGTGCTAGTGCTGGGACAGTATGATACTAGTGGTGAGCAGTATGGTGCTAGTGCTGGGACAGTATGATACTAGTGGTGAGCAGTATGGTGCTGGACAGTATGATACTAGTGGTGAGCAGTATGGTGCTGGACAGTATGATACTAGTGGTGAGCAGTATGGTGCTGGGCAGTATGATACTAATGGTGAACAGTATGGTGCTAGTGCTGGACAGTATGATACTAGTGGTGAGCAATATGGTGCTAGTGCTGGGCAGTAGGATACTAGTTGTGAGCAGTATGGTGCTAGTGTTGGGACAGTATGATACTAGTGGAGAGCAGTATGGTGCTAGTGCTGGGACAGTATGATACTAGTTGTGAGCAGTATGGTGCTAGTGCTGGGCAGTATGATACTAGTTGTGAGCAGTATGGTGCTGATGCTGGGAAAGTATGATACTAGGGGAGAGCAGTATGGTGCTAGTGCTGGGCAGTATGATACTAGTTGTGAGCAGTATGGTGCTGATGCTGGGAAAGTATGATACTAGGGGAGAGCAGTATGGTGCTAGTGCTGGGCAGTATGATACTAGTTGTGAGCAGTATGGTGCTAGTGCTGGGACAGTATGACACTAGTGGTGAGCAGTATGGTGCTAGTGCTGGGCAGTATGATACTAGGGGTGAGCAGTATGGTGCTAGTGCCGGGACAGTATGATACTAGTGGTGAGAAGTATGGTGCTAGTGCTGGGACAGTATGACACTAGTTGTGAGCAGTATGGTGATGGTGCTGGGACAGTATGATACTAGTTGTGAGCAGTATGGTGCTAGTGCTGGGACAGTATGACACTAGTTGTGAGCAGTATGGTGATGGTGCTGGGACAGTATGATACTAGTTGTGAGCAGTATGGTGCTCGTGCTGGGACAGTATGATACTAGTGGTGAGAAGTATGTTGCTGGTGCTGGGCAGTATGATACTAGGGGTGAGCAGTATGGTGCTAGTGCTGGGCAGTATGATACTAGTTGTGAGCAGTATGGTGCTGGTGCTGGGACAGTATGATACTAGTGGTAAGCAGTATGGTGCTAGTGCTGGTCAGTATGATACTCGGGGTGAGCAGTATGGTGCTGGTGCTGGACAGTATGATACTAGTTGTGAGCAGTATGGTGCTAGTGCTGGGACAGTATGATACTAGATGTGAGCAGTATAGTGCTAGTGCTGGGACAGTATGATACTAGTTGTGAGAAGTATGGTGCTAGTGCTGGGCAGTATGATACTAGTTGTGAGCAGTATGGTGCTAGTGCTGGGACAGTATGATACTAGTGGTGAGCAGTATGGTGTTAGTGCTGGACAGTATGATACTAGTGGTGAGCAGTATGGTGCTAGTGCTGGGCAGTATGATACTAGTTGTGAGCAGTATGGTGCTGGGCAGTATGATACTAGTTGTGAGCAGTATGGTGCTAGTACTGGGACAGTATGATACTAGTGGTGAGCATTATGGTGCTAGTGCTGGGACAGTATGATACTAGTTGTGAGCAGTATGGTGCTAGTGCTACGCAGTATGATACTAGTGTTGAGCAGTATGGTGCTAGTGCTGGGCAGTATGATATTAGTTGTGAGCAGTATGGTGCTAGTGCTGGGTAGTATGATACTAGTTGTGAGCAGTATGGTGCTGGGACAGTATGATACTAGTTGTGAGCAATATGGTGCTAGTGCTGGTACAGTATGATACTAGTGGTGAGCAGTATGGTGCTAGTGCTGGGCAGTATGATACTAGTGGTGAGCAGTATGGTGCTAGTGCTGGGACAGTATGATACTAGTGGTGAGCAGTATGGTGCTAGTGCTGGGACAGTATGATACTAGTGGTGAGCAGTATGGTGCTGGTCCTGGGCAGTATGATACTAGTGGTGAGTAGTATGGTGCTGGTGCTGGACAGTATGATACTAGGGGTGAGCAGTAAAGTGCTAGTGATGGGCAGTATGATACTAGTGGTGAGTAGTATGGTGCTGGTGCTGGGACAGTATGAAACTAGTTGTGAGCAGTAAAGTGCTAGTGCTGGACAGTATGATACTAGTGGTGAGCAGTATGGCGCTAGTGCTGGGCAGTATGATACTAGTGGTGAGCAGTATGGTGCTAGTGCTGGTACAGTATGGTGCTGGTGCTGGGCAGTATGATACTAGTGGTGAGCAGTATGGTGCTAGTGCTGGGCAGTATGATACTAGTGGTGGGCAGTATGATACTAGTTGTGAGCAGTATGATGCTCGTGCTGGGACAGTATGATACTAGTGGTGAGAAGTATGGTGCTGGTGCTGGGCAGTATGATACTAGGGGTGAGCAGTATGGTGCTAGTGCTGGGCAGTATGATACTAGTTGTGAGCAGTATGGTGCTAGTGCTGGACAGTATGATACTAGGGGTGAGCAGTATGGTGCTAGTGCTGGGACAGTATGATACTAGTGGTGAGCAGTATGGTGCTGGACAGTATGATACTAGTGGTGAGCAGTATGGTGCTGGGCAGTATGATACTAGGGGTGAGCAGTATGGTGTTAGTGCTGGGCAGTATGATACTAGTTGTGAGCAGTATGGTGCTTGTGCTGGACAGTATGATACTAGTGGTAAGCAGTATGGTGCTGGTGCTGGGCAGTATGATACTAGTTGTGAGCAGTATGGTGCTGGTGCTGGGACAGTATGATACTAGTGGTAAGCAGTATGGTGCTAGTGCTGGTCAGTATGATACTCGGGGTAAGCAGTATGGTGCTGGTGCTGGACAGTATGATACTAGTTGTGAGCAGTATGGTGCTAGTGCTGGGACAGTATGATACTAGATGTGAGCAGTATAGTGCTAGTGCTGGGACAGTATGATACTAGTTGTGAGCAGTATGGTGCTAGTGCTGGGCAGTATGATACTAGTTGTGAGCAGTATGGTGCTAGTGCTGGGACAGTATGATACTAGTGGTGAGCAGTATGGTGTTAGTGCTGGACAGTATGATACTAGTGGTGAGCAGTATGGTGCTAGTGCTGGGCAGTATGATACTAGTTGTGAGCAGTATGGTGCTGGGCAGTATGATACTAG
This sequence comes from Bombina bombina, assembly GCF_027579735.1. Lineage (NCBI taxonomy): Eukaryota > Metazoa > Chordata > Amphibia > Anura > Bombinatoridae > Bombina > Bombina bombina. The sequence goes on from NC_069501.1 coordinate 1,029,240,950, forward strand.
TTGTGAGCAGTATGGTGCTAGTATTGGGACAGTATGATACTAGTGGTGAGCATTATG